>NC_054707.1:76586957-76692277 GCF_016097555.1 Gigantopelta aegis | reverse complement strand
CTTGGCACAGCTGTAATGGAGACTAACTTATGTTATACCAGCTTTAATGTCCATCTCCCTTGTGCAGTTGAAAACAGGACTTTAATTTTTGTTTTAAAATGTACATGGAATTATATATTAACAAGACAGGAACGAAATAGCTTTTAACGTTGTACACACCACTTACAGTCCCCCCCCCCCCCCCCCCCCCCCCCCCCCCCCAAGCTAGTTTTGGGCAAGCAACATATATTACGGAATATACCAAAAATGCAAACTTATCCCAAAAACCTTTAAGGGTTTTGTGCACACTCTATTACAAAATCCCGGATCCGCGCCGACTTACCAATTGAGAGAATTAACAATTGAGGTCCATCTCGCCTCCCGCTGCTGTCGCCCCTTTTCTGGCCCTTTAAACATGCCGAACAATACTTTGTGATTTACATGGACAAGCCTTAACAGTTGTTCCTCTTCGCGCTCATCCCACCTCCCCTTTCTTAATTTTTTGACTGGTGAACCGTCGTTCGACATTACAGAAATTCTAAAAAAATTGACAATAAATTTCAATATAGGAGCAGACGATTGTTAACCGGAAGTGTACGCTGGGCCGCTTGTGCGAAATACAAATGAGACTTTATAAAGTCGAAACTTTAAAAAGTTTTATAAGCAGGGGTAGAGGCTCAAACTTTATAAAGTGTAGACTTTAAGTTAAAGACTAAAGTTTGAACTTTATTAAAGTTTGGACTTTAAAAGTTTTATAAGCACGGGGCCAGTTAGGATTCGTCCACTGTCTTGAAACTTTTTCCTTCGGCCAATCAGAATCGAGTATTTTCCAAAGTATTGGTAGAATTATTTTTCACTCACGAAAGTCCAAACATTACAATACGTGAGGCTATAACACACCATGGTTGATACGTAAGTGCCCTTTACCCATTGCTAGTAACGATTTTATGGGGGAGGGAAGGCAGATTAAGATATCTTTTTTGGTGGGGGAGAAAAAAAAAACGGTCATGGGAAAAGTGGCAATTCTCTTTCAGGCGGTGCAGGAAGGATGAGGTGATATTGTGTAGTACTAGGAAATTCCAGAGTTTGCTTCATTGTAAGAATGTTTAACGACACCCCAGCATGAAAAATACATCGGCTATTGGGTGTCAAACTATGGTTAATGTAAAACTATCATTGTAAGATGTTTCAGACTAAAAAATATTTCTACGATTAAACTTACATATTAAATATATTTTCTTGTTTAGAATATCAGTGTCTGTATATTCAATGTGTTTCTGGTTGTCTTAATATTTGTAAGAAGCCCAAACTGGATTTTGTCTTCAAATAACTTTTTTTTTTTTAGGAAATAAAATGAATGAATGAATGTTTAACGACACCCCAGCACGAAAAATACATCGGCTATTGGGTGTCAAACTATGGTAATGCAAATAAATAAAGTGATGATCAACATCAATATAAAAATTCAAGGTTTAAACAAAAACAGTGTAAAGAACTGTGCCAAAATACAAATGCAAATATCACCGAATTTTATGGACACCGAATTTTACTCTGAACTTCAATTTGTGCTGTATTGGCCATTCTCAAAGAGAATGTTACACCCCAACACCACGGTGAGGTTACAGCACGCGCAGGGGAAATAAAATGAATTTAACCTAGTACAAATATTAGAACGATCAGAAACACTTAATATATATATAGCCACTAACAGGGCAGTTCTCCCCCCCCCCCCCCCCCCCGGAAAAAAGTACAGAAACTTCTCTTCGTTTAATGAGTTGTAGACTACATGTATTAACCACTCAATTCCCCCCCACCAAAAAAAAAAAACAACAACAAAAAACACCACCAAAACAAAACAATCCTAGCTACGGCCCTGAGTACTATTTTATGCAGAAAAATATATTTGATATGTAATTACAATCGTTAAAAAAGTCTGTTAGTCTGCAACATCTTCAAAATTGCATTTAACTCAGAAATGCCCCTTTAACATAATTAATGTTAAAATCTCCAAGTATGATCAATGTGATATTTTCTTCATTTGCCTTATAATTTCAATTTCATAAAGATCAATCCATGACTGAAATGAATCAGGAGATCGATATAAAAAAAAATTCTAGAAAAGATTTAGTCTGGGGATATTGAATTTCAATCCATATAGATTCTATACCGACACTTTCAACGTATAAAAGGTACAATGTAATACCCACACTTTACGAGGTGTATCGGTAAATAGTCCGAGGAGGTTCTCATGACCAAAACTGTTGGGATATTCACCGAGTAATTGTGGGTGTAACTTACTTATACCCCACTTAAGGTCGAGTTAATTATTATATTAGTTCATTGGCAAATAAAATCACTAACAAGAAACGAAAATAACGTGGACCAGACGTCGTGAGCCTCACATTTTGTTCTGGAGCAGTGAAACTGTCCATTTTATTTGTTCATGTCGCACGTGCAAATACAGTTTGAGGTAGTTTTATCAATATTTGTTAATAGGCCAGTCAATCTAACACAAAAAATGGCCTAACCCACCACAAATTGCAAGATTTTTTAAAGTGACGTTTTTATTAAAACCTTGGCTATTCCTGAATAACATACTAAAATTCTACTCAAATTATAATGAGTGCAACATTGTTAATTTTCAAATTGTAAATATATGTTTGTCTACCTTTGAGAAATGTTGAGAAATACGTAGCTATAGCTTAGTGTAAGAGACATATAGCTATAGCAGAGTACACAGGAATCACATGCTGATGTTTAAAAACGATCATATTTGTCATTATATATGTATGTAGATTGAGAAAAAAGGTACGTTTCTATGGGGTGTTTTTTATTGTACAGGTCACCACTACAAATCATTTCATGGCGCAAAGGATAATAACGTCATTGCAAAATTCCTTTAAAATGTTGACATGTAGCATATTAAAAGAAACACGGTTCGCACAGGTGCTTGAAGTGCTTCAAAGTACTTGAATTAACGGTATTATTCATATTTTATTTAGTTTAACAACGTTAAACGCAGAGAAAATGATGTTATATTTCCATTCTTCTGATTTTGAAGAACTGAAGAGAGAATTCATTATTTCCTTACTACAAACTTTGAACACTGCTAGTTTCTACCATTACCATTCTTTTTTTTCAAAATCATGGATGACGAAGAGTGTCTTGTCGAAAACCACCTCCAGTGGTCCAACCAATATACTGACACAGAAGGGTTGCACTAGAATCGAAGTACACATATTCTTGTGAGACAGGACAGAAAGTTTATACCGAATGCCGTAAAATATTTTGCAATGCAAGAGACATTGAACTTTCTTAAAGCGAAAACTTGATTTCAGCCCCACAGATTCAGAAGTCAGGTGTCTTCGATCAACTGAATAAGCATTCCAATATAAATACCAGTGTCTGTTCTGTGGTAAACCTGATAAATGTCAAGGGGGGAAAAAGTTACATGCCGTTACAACATGCCGTTATACGTTAAGACATTTGACTTTCAAAATCATGTGTCTGATGATTGTAAAAATGGCGAAACTGTAAAGAGCGGAATTGCATTCGTTGGAGATGCGGTATATCATAAGGTGCGTAGTGTTAACTTCAATACTAAAAAGCAAATACCATTGTTTTCAATCCGATGATAGTGTTTCACCAAAGAAGCAAAAGATAGGGTGTCCACATGATTCTGATAGAAATGAGTCATGAAAGAACGTCTTCTAGAACATTTTGGGGAAAGGATAATACTAACTGAAATCAATGGTAAGTGTAGCTGCTTCCATGCTCCATGACTTTTACAGTCAGAAAAAGGAAACACATCCCGAAGCTGAGAAACTCCGACTAATCAAGGCGGCGGCGAAACTTCTACAACGTGACATTAAATCTATAAGACAAAACAAGAACTTCTTTCCATCCAGTCTCGATATGTCCACTGTGGAGGTTGCCACAAACTTTCTTCCAGAGTCGCTCAGATTTTTGCTCCAAATGCTATTCGTAGGAAAAGAAAAGGACTTGAAAGTTCGTTCACTAGGACAGGCCATTATGCAGGCGACAAGGCCTAGGGTTTTACAAATGCATTTTCACTTTGCCTCTCGATTTCTCATTGACACCTTGTACGCCCATGGATATAGTTGTTCATACTTTTGAACACAGTGCAGCAGTCACATGTGGTACAGATATCCCTGGTCAGTTTATCCAGTATGTCGCCGATAACGTCGACCATAATATCTGCACATTAGATGGAAAGGATACGTTTCACGGCATGGGCATCATAGCCAACATGACACCAAAAACAAAACAAGCACTGCAGATTTCACGTATGTCCGTGTCAGCAGAAGATATCGCACAAGTGGGTTGCATTAATATAAAACAATACACATAGCATGTGGGGGATTGCAATCATTTCTGTATGAGACATTACCAACAATGGACTCGGGGACAAATGTCTTCAAAAGTGGATCTTTTATGGAAGATTTCACTCACAGTACGATCTCCAAGGTCTTCGTGGACGTCTCCCTCCAAAGACTAACAGATGTCATGCATGTCACAAGGGACCAATACAAAGACGTATCAAAATCAAGACAGAAGAAGGATGTTGATGACACTCAGAAAATGCATTTTGGAAACGCCTTCATATTTTATTTTGCCACCTTGGTATATCAAACCACCAAAAATTGTATTCAATCTTATAGATCTAAAAAAAGATCGCACAGATGCAGTTATTTCTAAACATTTCATGGAAATCCAAGAGCGCTACTTTGATTACATTCCTGTTTACACAGACGGATCACGGGATGGGAATTCTGTGGCTTGTGCTACAGTGTTTCCATCAGACGCAATCATTTCCATGAGATTGCCCGATTCAGCATCAATCTTTACCGCTGAAATTTGGGCAATCATTAAAGCCCTGGAACAGATTAAGGATTCATGTCCATCCAAGTATATTATTTTTACAGACTCGCTTTCGTGTGTCCAAGGTCTACAATACATGAAATTGGAGCATTCCTTAGATGGGATGGCGATACGAAAAGTGTGTCTTTTTATCAATTGCCAGTAAAGATGTTATATTTTGTTGGGTACCCAGCCATGTTTAGCATTAAGGGTAACGAAAAGGCAGATGTTGCTGCCAAGTCTGCTTTGAACTTGCCCCGTGTCCCCTACAGTGATTTTAAATTTCATATTGACCAATATATCTTTTCGACTTGGCAAGATGATTGGTGCGGTTGCGAATAAGCTTCATTCTGTCAAGGCAGTCCTGGGAGAGTGGCAGTCATCCTACAGGCGATGCAGGAAGGATGAAGTAGTCTTATGCCGTGCCCGTATCGGGCATACATATTTGACGCATTCATTTATTTTAAAGAAGGACCCTCCCCCTCAATGTGAACATTGTCAGTGTACACTGACTTAATGTTTTAAATTCCATCCAGAATTAATTGTAAAGTTTTTAAAACACTTTTTCTTCTATACAAAGTTTTAAAATGTACTACCTTGATTTTATGTATTGTATTGTACTTTTTACCCACAGCTCCTTACATAAATAATATTTTCATATTCATTTGTGACTCCCAATAGCCGATGTGTATTTTTGTAGTGGGGTGTCGTTAAACGTTCATTCATTCATTCATTACTCAGAAAATGCTGACTTTTCTACATGAGAGGAGTCCATTTCGAGATGACACTTCTTTGCACAATGTTGTAAGTGGTGTAATTGCCCAAAACAAAGTTAACACTGATGTGGCTAAGGTAGTAGGAGACAAAATCTATGGATACATCGTTTGCGATGAAGACAACTGATGGTGACATTAACATTGACCCACAATTGCTCTTCCAAAGACTTGTGATTGCAGTGATCCAAGCAGGGGAATTGGCTAATGCATTGCTATTTGAACTATGTGCATATCCAGCAGCACTGTTTGAATATAGACATACTTTGTTACCAGCAAACTAGCCAGTATTAGCTTCAGCAATTTGGGCCCTGTCACCTTTAGATGCTGTCAAACTAATTGGAGACATCCAATATGTACTTGATAGCGGTGCACTCTTACAAAGGATACCATGGCAACTGAGTGAAACGTACGAAAACATCTTTGACCGCTACACCAGTGATAAATGTTTACAGTGTGCACAATCAAAATATCGTGAATTAAGTGATAAAAGCAAAGATTTATTCAACAGTGACTCTTCTGATGTAGAAATTCCCTTGGGACAGACAGTGTTTAGAAAAGACAGTTACAACGTTGAAGGTGAAAGTCGGAGAGATGCCAAACGAACTGCCGGACCTAGTGTAAAAATCCAATCTGAATTACAGGTCAATGAGTTTTGTCAAAGATTTAAATTATTACCATCAAAAGTAATTTGTCCTAATTGTAAAAATGAAATTTCTGAACTGTTAAGTATTTTTTTTTTTTTTTTAAAGTCATAATTATAGTACATTTCGATTCCAGTGCAGTGAAAATAAGGGTAAAAATCAAGTTCAGCTCAGAAAAGGAACATGGTTCGAAGCTTCTAATCTGTCCATAAGACGTAGTTTACTAATATTGTATTGTTTTGCTAAACTATTTTCAATTGAACAAGCCCAGAAATGGTAGGAAAAGTGAAAAAAAAAAACAACAGAAAAAACATCTTCTGAAACGATTTTGGATTACTACAGCTATTGTCGCTTAGGGCTTAGGCTGAAACTTTTGAAGGGCAATGCAGCATTCCTTGAACAAGCCATTTTTTTTTTTTTTGCAAACTAGACTGAAATCTTCGCAGCAGGAGCCTCAACAAAGGGAGATCATCTAAGATTAGTAAGGTTTCAAGAAAAGTTAGCTGTAACCAAATTCCCCCTTCACCCGTGTTCTTCCACCCACATACTCAGCTACCAAATACCATAGTCTTCGTGTGTTGACTTCAACAATGGGCAACTGACAATGGATTTCGATTCTCAAAGTCAAAAACAGTCTGTATGCATATCTGCCAGAAAAGAGGTCACCATTTAGATCCACAGCTGTTTCTGGACAAAACTCCGGTTCCAGTTGTGGAGGAGACCAAATTTCTGGGGGTTATTTTTGACAGGAGGCTATCTTTTGTTCCTCATTTACAGTATGTAAAAAAGAAGGGCTTAAAGGCCCTCAATATCTTAAAGGTTCTTGGTAAGACTGAATGGGGAGCAGATCGAAAGGTTATGCTCCGACTTTATAGATCTTTAGTTCGGTCTAAACTTGATTATGGGTGCATTGTGTATGGGTCAGCACGTAAGTCTTACTTGCAAATGCTAGATCCTATACACAACCAGGGGCTTTGTCTTGGTGCTTTCAAAACATCTCCTGTGGAGAGCTTGTACGTCGATGCACACGAACCTAGTTTGGGTGCTAGACGTGCAAAGCTTTCTCTGCAGTATGCTACAAAGATTAAATCAATGCCAAAACATCCTGCACACAATGCGGTGTTTGATAATAAATATATGAAGTTATTTGATGCAAAACCGAATGCGATTCGAACATTTGGTCTTCGCATTAAGCAGTTTTTATCAGTTTCCAACATTGATTTAACAGACATTTTGGAAACGCCTTCATATTTTATTTTGCCACCTTGGTGTATCAAACCACCAAAAATTGTATTCGATCTTGTGCATCTAAAAAAAGATCGCACAGATGCAGTTATTTATAAACAACATTTCATGGAAATCCAAGAGCGGTACTGTGATTACATTCCTGTTTACACAGACGGATCACGGGATGGGAATTCGGTGGCTTGTGCTACAGTGTTTCCATCAGACACAATAATTTCCATGAGATTGCCCGATTCAGCATCAATCTTTACTGCTGAAATTTGGGCAATCATTAAAGCCCTGGAACAGATTAAGGATTCATATGCATCCAAGTATATTATTTTTACAGACTCACTTTCCTGTCTTCAAGCTCTACAGTACATGAAATTGGAGCACCCCTTAGTTGGGATGGTGATACGAAAGTGTGTCTTTTTATCAATTGCCAATAAAGATGTTATACTGTGTTGGGTACCCAGCCATGTTGGCATTAGGGGTAACGAAAAGGCAGATGTTGCTGCCAAGTCTGCTTTGAACTTGCCCCGTGTCCATGTTGGTGTCCCCTACAGTGATTTTAAATTTCATATTAACCAATATATCTTTTCGACTTGGCAAGATGATTGGGACGGTGCGGTTGCGAATAAGCTTCATTCTGTCAAGGCAGTCCTGGGAGAGTGGCAGTCATCCTACAGGCGATGCAGGAAGGATGAAGTAGTCTTATGCCGTGCCCGCATCGGCCATACATATTTGACGCATTCATTTATTTTAAAGAAGGACCCTCCTCCTCAGTGTGAACACTGTCAGTGTACACTGACTGTGCGGCACATTTTGGTGGAGTGTGATCATCTCAAGCCGACAAGAAATGATATATTTGGCAACAGAAATGTTTTGGAATCATTTAAATTCCATCCAATGTTAATTGTAAAGTTTTTAAAACACTTTGACTTCTATACAAAATTTTAAGATATACTTAACTTGATTTTATATATTGTATTATACTCCCCCCCCCCACAGCTCCTTACACTGTGGTTTTACATGAGTGTATATAAATATGTTCATATACTTACCATTTGTGACACCCAATAGCCGATAAGTATTTTTGTGCTGGGGTGTCGTTAAACAAACATTCAATCAATCAATCGTGTGTTTCACCAGGTTCAAGAATGGAAAGGACACAAACTGGATCCTCTTGAATGGGGTTGGAAAATATCTGATGGGAGGATGATCCCCCATACATTCAGACTTGGCCGCAGTACCAGTCTTTTTTTTAAACTTGTGAGGTGTTCTTGCAAAGGGGGTTGTGCCAAGAAACGCTGCAGTTGTCGCAGTATTGGTTTGCCTTGCATGATGGCATGCAATGATTGTAGAGGCATTTGTGCAAATAGTGATGATCTGATGGAAGATTGATTGGTAACTGACTTTGTAATATAATGATGTGAAAAAATACCATACTGGAACTCTTAAATATGATTATTTTATTCTAAGGACTATTGTTCTACAGTAAATGAAGTTTTTAATCTACATCTCTATCTCTTGCCACCACTAAATCTCTGAGTATCTGACATTGAAGTCATCACTTGCTTCACTAAATCTCTTTTCCATTTACCATAGTTTGACGCCCAATAGCCGATGTATTTTTTCGTGCTAGGGTGTTGTTAAACATTCATTCATTCACAGTCGTGCTCTTCTCCAAATGTGAACACGTGCTGATCAAATATAAGAGAAACAATGAAAATACCTTCCGGATTTCAATGTATTTTATGACAATAAAAGTTCATTGTATTATTCATATTTTTTGTTTTGTTTTGTATACAGGTGTAGTTAAATGAAACCCCTACACTTTTCCTCAATACACACCTACACTTTTGGAGGAAAAGTGTAGGTTATCGGAGAATACACCTACACTTTTAACAAAAGAAACCAACAACGAGACCGGAAGTAGGGTATAAACTACAATACCGCCACCTTTCTTTTTACATCGATATTTACGTTCAATACAAAAACAATCAATCGGTATCAATCTACATCTTCATTTAAAAATGTTTCACACTAAACTAAGATGTCTAAAGACCGAAACTGTTTTAGTGTGATTTTAAATTCTTCAATTTTGGGCATAATATGTTGCATATTAAGATACCCAAATGATCTCACATTATTAGCATTTATGTGCACCATATCAGAATAAATAGGATCCACTTTCACAACAGAAGAATTTAACTTATTTTGCCTAGATTGATGGAATTAATATTGATGCCACATTGAGAGATATCGAGTGTGCAATATAATTTCCCCATAGTAGTGGGTATAGATTTGGTACACTTATATTAGTTATTACAGGTTCTGAGTAAGTTTTACTATATTTTTCCTGACTGTGTTTTATGTGGACATGGCATTGTATGTACAACATATTTTTTTGCATTCCTGAAATGTTACTTCTAGTATTGATATCACACATACAAATAATCATAATATACTGATGCATAGATCAGACAAAACTAGATATCTGTTGTTAATGTCAGCATAATTTGTAACATTAATACAGGACCTGTATTTAGTGATATATTTGGCAACAGAAATGTTTTGGAATCCTTTAAATTCCATCCATAATTAATTGTAACGTTTTTAAAACATTTTGACTTCTATACAACGTTTTAAGGTTTACTTGTCCGGATTTTATGTATTGTATTATACATTTGCCCACAGCTCCGTACACTGTGGTTTTACATAAATATATATAAATATTTTTATATATTTACCATTTGTGACACCCAATACCTGGGGTGTCGTTAAACATTCATTCATTCATTGTATTGCCTGTCCAGTCTGACCAACCATTATGACAAAATTCAGAAGATTAATGTCCATAAAAACCAGTCCCAGCATTGAATGGAAGTGTCTCTTTGTTTTTGTGTGTGCTGGGGTGTCGTTAAACATTCATTCTATGTGGCGCCAGGGGTGCACAAATGTGAAATTGTGATTGTTGCCTCGTGGGCAACCAATAGCTGAATTTCGGTTGCTCACATATTTCATAAACGTTTTATGAATATAATTTTGAACTGTCATTAAAAATGTTTTTGTTATTAATCATTACTTATCAGTTTAGTTTTATTCCTTTTTTTTAACACTATTTATCTACAGCTTCATCTTCGCTTTAGCTGTCACAGTCATAATACTTTGATGAACTGGATGGTTGTTGGTGTAGTTTGTGGCCTTTCACCCACCATTCAATAACATGTACAATTCCAATAACGCAAAACACCGTAGAAAGCGCGGGAATACTCTGTAAAACTATACTTGTGACGATCACGAGGTAGCAGGCCTGATTCGCATTTTCAGTTATACCAAACATTTTGTGTCACTTAGTACTATCCGGATTATTTCGCCACCAAATACATATTTTATATTGACGATATTATTATACAGTTTAATTCATGAAAATACGAAGAACTTAAAACATGAAAAACACGTTTTACAAAATGTAGAACTCGTTTCGAAGTAAAGTTAATAATGACAACATTTAACAAATATTTCATTATTAATTAGACTAAAGCTTGCCATATGGTGTCTAAAAAAATTAACACTCGGTAAACACAAGTCAATATTGGGATGCGTCAACAAAGTTTTTAGGGTGAATATGAAATATTTTGTGGCGAGAATTGTGGGTTCAGATCTAGACGTAGCACGGTTGATCATCTTGTTAGATTTGAAACGTTTTGTAGGAAAGCTTTCATCCATAATCAGCACTTGGTTTCAGTCTTTTTTGATTTGGAGAAAGCTTACGATACCACGTGTAATTATGGGATTTTAACGAGCTCCATGAAATGGGCCTGAGAGGTCGACTTCCAGTTTTTATTTGACAATTTTTAAAAGATAGATCTTTTAAAGTTCGGGTGGGGTCGACATTGTCCGACATTCACCCACAGGTGATGGGTGTGCTTCAAGGTAGTATCCTGTCTGTAACTTTATTTTCTGTGAAAATTAACAGCATCTCACCTGGTGTGGATTGCTCGTTATATGTCGATGATTTTCATATTTGTTACAGATCGTCCAATATGAGTATCATTGAACGCAAGTTGCAGCTTTGTTTGAATCAACTTCATCAACGAGCAACTGACAATGGCTTTAGATTTTCAAAGGCAAAAACGGTTTCTATGCATATCTGCCAGAAAAGAGGTCTCCACTTAGATCCATCCACAGTTGTTTTTGGGACAAAATTCCAATTCCAGTTGTGGAAGAGACTAAATTTCTGGGGGTTATATTTGACAGGAAGCTATCTTTTGTGTCCCATCTCCAATATTTCAAAAGTTATTGGTAATACAGAATGGGGAGCAGACCGAAAGGTTATGCTCCGCCTGTATAGATCTTTAGTTAGATCAAACATTGATTATGGATGCATTGTGTATGGGTCGGCACGCAAGTCTTACTTGCAGATGCTAGATCCTATACACAATGAGGGACTTATTGGTGCGTTTAGAACATCACCTGTAGAGAGCTTTGTACGTTGATGCATACGGACCTTGTTTGGGTGCTAGACGTGCCAAGCTTTCTTTGCAGTATGCTGCCAAGATTAAATCTTTACCAACACATCCAGCTCATGGTGCGGTGTTTGACAACAAATATATGAAGTTGTTTGATGCAAGGCTAAATGCTGTTCGTACATTTGGTCTTCGCATTAAGCGTTTTTTGTCGCTTTCCAACATTGATTTAACTGACACTTTGGAAACTCCTTCATATTTTGTTTTACCACCCTGGTGTATTACACCACCTAAAATTGTGTTTGATCTGGCGCATCTGAAGAAAGATCGTACACTGTTTTTATTTAACTGTTGAATTTTTATATTGATGATGATCATAACTCTGTTGTTGCATTTTACCATAGTTTGACACCCAATAGCCGATGTATTTTTCGTGCTGCGGTGTCGTTAAACATTCATTCATTGATAGGAACCAGCTAGTTTGGGACAAAATATCTGGCATATGGCTTTTCCAAAAGCCTCCTGCCAAAATCATGCACGGTGGACGCCAAGTGGAAGGCAGCGTTTGGTTGGATATTTATATTGCCTCTCGTAAAGTTGTCAGTGCCGGTACTTTTGAATTGCCCGTGACTTTTCGAGTGTCGTGAAGTTTAGGTTTTTATTTTATATTCTCTTTGGAGGAGTTGCAGGACGCTCTACGTAGAGCCCATGATACTTCGGTAGGACCAGATGAAATACATTATCAACTCTTAAAACACTTACCTGAATCATCCTTAATGGTTCTATTAAATATCTTTAACAAAATCTGGATTTCGGGTGACTTTCCTTCTGATTGGAGAAAAGTCATTGTCATTCCTTCTGATTGGAGAAAAGCCATTGTCATTCCTATTCCTAAGCCTGGTAAGGATCCAACAAATCCTACCAGTTATTGCCCTATTGCTTTGACAAGTTGCATTTGTAAAACCACGGAAAGAATGATCAACCGTAGACTTGTCTGGTATCTTGAATCCCACAAATTGCTTACTAACGTGCAATGTGGGTTCAGGCCTATACGTAGCACGGTCGATCATCTTGTTAAATTTGAAACGTTTTGTAGGGATGCTTTTATCCATAACCAGCATTTGGTATCGGTCTTTTTTGACCTCGAGAAAGCTTATGATACCACGTGGAAGTATGGGATTTTGAAAGACCTCCATGGCATGGGCCTAAGAGGCCGTATGCCTGGCTTTATCTCAAATTTCTTACAGAATAGGTCTTTCAAGGTACGAGTGGGATCTACGTTATCCGATTCTCACTCCCAAGAGATGGGTGTGCCTCAAGGTAGCATCCTGTCATTAACTTTATTTTCCGTGAAAATTAACAGCATCACCCAGTGTTTAAAACCTGGCGTTGATAGCTCGTTATATGTCGACGATTTTCAGATTTGCTACAGGTCGTCCAGTATGAGTGTCATTGAACGTCAGTTGCAGCTTTGTTTGAATAAACTTCAACAATGGGCAACTGACAATGGATTTCGATTCTCGGGGTCAAAAACAGTCTGTATGCATATCTGCCAGAAAAGAGGTCACCTGCCAGAAAAGAGGTCACCATTTGGATCCACAGCTGTTTCTGGACAAAACTCCGGTTCCAGTTGTGGGAGGAGACCAAATTTCTGGGGGTTATTTTTGACAGGAGTCTATCTTTTGTTCCTCATTTACAGTATGTGAAAAAGAAGGGCTTAAAGGCTCTCAATATCTTAAAGGTTATTGGCAAGACTGAATGGGGAGCAGATCGAAAGGTTATGCTCCGACTTTATAGAACTTTAGTTCGGTCTAAACTTGATTATGGGTGCATTGTGTATGGGTCAGCACGTAAGTCTTACTTGTAAATGCTAGATCCTATACACAACCAGGGACTTAGGCTTTGTATTTGGTGCTTTCAAAACATCTCCTGTGGAGAGCTTGTACGTCGATGCACACGAACCTAGTTTGGGTGCTAGACGTGCAAAGCTTTCTCTGCAGTATGCCAAAACATCCTGCACACAATGCGGTGTTTGATAATAAATATATGAAGTTATTTGATGCGAAACCGAATGCGATTCGAACATTTGGTCTTCGCATTAAGCAGTTTTTATCAGTTTCCAACATTGATTTAACAGACATTTTGGAAACGCCTTCATATTTTATTTTGCCACCTTGGTGTATCAAACCACCAAAAATTGTATTCGATCTTGTGCATCTAAAAAAAGATCGCACAGATCCAGTTATTTATAAACAACATTTCATGGAAATCCAAGAGCGGTACTGTGATTACATTCCTGTTTACACAGACGGATCACGGGATGGGAATTCGGTGGCTTGTGCTACAGTGTTTCCATCAGACACAATACTTTCCATGAGATTGCCCGATTCAGCATCAATCTTTACTGCTGAAATTTGGGCAATCATTAAAGCCCTGGAACAGATTAAGGATTCATATGCATCCAAGTATGTTATTTTTACAGACTCGCTTTCGTGTCTTCAAGCTCTACAGTACATGAAACTGGAGCATCCCTTAGTTGGGATAGTGATACGAAAGTGTGTCTTTTTATCAATTGCCAATAAAGATGTTATACTGTGTTGGGTACCCAGCCATGTTGGCATTAGGGGTAACGAAAAGGCAGATGTTGCTGCTAAGTCTGCTTTGAACTTGCCCCGTGTCCATGTTGGCATCGGCCATACATATTTGACGCATTCATTTAGTTTAAAGAAGGACCCTCCTCCTCAGTGTGAACACTGTCAGTGTACACTGACTGTGCGGCACATTTTGGTGGAGTGTGATCATCTCAAGCCGACAAGAAATGATATATTTGGCAACAGAAATGTTTTGGAATCGTTTAAATTCCATCCAATGTTAATTGTAAAGTTTTTAAAACACTTTGACTTCTATACAAAATTTTAAGATATACTTAACTTGATTTTATATATTGTATTATACTTTCCCCCCACAGCTCCTTACACTGGTTTTACATGAGTATATAAATATGTTCATATACTTACCATTTGTGACACCCAATAGCCGATATGTATTTTTGTGCTGGGGTGTCGTTAAACAAACATTCAATCCTCACTAAAACTAATGGTGACCTGCTTTCATGAATAACGCCTTGAGCTTTCAGTTTAACAATAGCTTTCTTTTCTTCATTTACAAATGCCAATGGAACTCGACGAGGACGCAGTTTTATTTGTTTTGATTCACCTGTGTGAATAGGGTGTTCTGCAAAATCCGTTTTGCCGAGATCATTCTCATCTTTCGAAAAGGTGTTAGCATGTTCAATTAGTAGTTTTAGTGGACCAGCCAAATATGGAAAAGGCCTGTAGGATTTTTTTTAACGGCATCGTTTGTTAATAGCAGACATCCATGTGGAATCAATCATTCATAGGATGACAAAAATGATGTGGGTGGAGGTCATTGTAAATGTTGAGTTTCAAGGTCATTTTCAACGTCATAAAGGTCACCAAGGTAAAAAAATTGTGTTTTCGCAGGTTTATTTGTCTAAGTAGTTTATAATTGCAGCAGAAGCATGATAATTGGCACACAAAAATAGCTTTGAGGCATTCTTCAAATCCAAATAAATGAACATTTAAAAATCCAAAATGGCGGCCACTTTTTCAAATATGGCGGCCATTTTGTGGCACCTTGTTGGCCGTGAGGTGCGTCCCGTAATGCTGGATGATGGGATCCTGGTGGTTACACCACTTTGGCCTGGAGTTCAGCCAGACGGGTGGTCAGGGAGGCCCGACCTGATCAATGGGCTGGTCATGCCAAGCTCTAGAGTAAACAACCTTTGTTTTGTTAATTTTGTCAAGAACAAACATTGTTTATATGTCATTTGTATTTGCTTCTCTTGGGGCGGTGGCTAGGGTCAATCGGGTGATAATAGTGCCCAAATTTCAGCAGTAAAGATTGATGCTGAATCAGGTAATCTCATGGAAATTATTGCGTTTCATGGAAAAACTGTAGCACAAGCCACCGAATTCCCATCCCGTGATCCGTCTGTGTAAACAGGAATGTAATCACAGTACCTCTCTTGGATTTCCATAATGCGGTGTTTGATAATAAATATATGAAGTTATTTGATGCGAAACCGAATGCGATTCGAACATTTGGTCTTCGCATTAAGCAGTTTTTATCAGTTTCCAACATTGATTTAACAGACATTTTGGAAACGCCTTCATATTTTATTTTGCCATCTTGGTGTATCAAACCACCAAAAATTGTATTCGATCTTGTGCATCTAAAAAAAAGATCGCACAGATGCAGTTATTTATAAACATTTCATTGAAATCCAAGAGAGGTACTGTGATTACATTCCTGTTTACACAGACGAATCACGGGATGGGAATTCTGTGGCTTGTGCTACAGTTTTTCCATCAAACGCAATAATTTCCATGAGATTACCTGATTCAGCATCAATCTTTACTGCTGAAATTTGGGCAATCATTAAAGCTCTGGAACAGATTAAGGATTCATGTGCATCCAAGTATATTATTTTTACAGACTCACTTTCGTGTCTCCAAGGTCTACAGTACATGAAATTGGAGCATCCCTTAGCTGGGATGGTGATACGAAAGTGTGTCTTTTTATCAATTGCCAATAAAGATGTTATATTTTGTTGGGTACCCAGCCATGTTGGCATTAAGGGTAACGAAAAGGCAGATGTTGCTGCTAAGTCTGCTTTGAACTTGCCCCGTGTCCATGTTGGTGTCCCCTACAGTGATTTTAAATTTCATATTAACAAATATATCTTTTCGACTTGGCAAGATGATTGGGACGGTGCGGTTGCAAATAACCTTCATTCTGTCAAGGCAGTCCTGGGAGAGTGGCAGTCATCCTACAGGCGATGCAGGAAGGATGAAGTAGTCTTATGCCGTGCCCGCATCGGCCATACATATTTGACGCATTCATTTATTTTAAAGAAGGACCCTCCTCCTCAGTGTGAACACTGTCAGTGTACACTGACTGTGCGGCACATTTTGGTGGAGTGTGATGATCTCAAGCTGATGAGAAATGATATATTTGGCAACAAAAATGTTTTGGAATCGTTTAAATTCCATCCAATGTTAATTGTAAAGTTTTTAAAACACTTTGACTTGTATACAAAATTTTAATATATACTTAACTCGATTTTATATATTGTATTATACTTTCCCGCCACAGCTCCTTACACTGTGGTTTTACATAACTATATATAAATAATATGTTCATATACTTACCATTTGTGACACCCAATAGCCGATATGTATTTTTGTGCTGGGGTGTCGTTAAACAAACATTCAATCAATCAATCTTCTGCTTTCAGTACAGATGCTTTTACATCTGTCAGAACTAAAGCTGAAAAGCAGTCCCATTAATTTTTCATCCCAAAATGCTGAAGTATACAACAGGCATTTCTCTATGGAGGAATTGCAGGATGCTCTTCGTCGAGCCCATGATACTTCAGTAGGACCGGATGAAATTCATTATCAGTTATTGAAACATTTACCTGAATCATCTTTGATGGTTCTCTTGAATAGTTTTAATAACATCTGGATTTCTGGAGATTTTCCTTCTGATTGGAGGAAAGCTATTATTATTTCTATTCCTAAGCCTGGTAAGGATCGAACCAATCCTACTAGTTATCGCCCTATCGCTTTGACAAGTTGCATTTGTAAAACCACGGAACGCATGATCAATCGTAGACTCGTTTGGTATTTTGAATCTCACAAATTGCTTACTAACGTGCAATGTGGGTTCAGATCTAGACGTAGCACGGTTGATCATCTTGTTAGATTTGAAACGTTCTGTAGGGAAGCTTTCATCCATAATCAGCACTTGGTTTCAGTGTTTTTTGATTTGCAAAAAGCTTACGATACCACGTGGAAGTATGGGATTTTAAACGACCTCCATGGCATGGGCCTGAGAGGTCGACTTCCTGTTTTTATTTCAAATTTTTTAAAAGATAGATCTTTTAAAGTTCGGGTGGGGTCGACATTGTCCGACATTCACCCACAGGAGATGGGTGTGCCTCAAGGTAGTATACTGTCTGTAACTTTATTTTCTGTGACAATTAACAGCATCTCCCAGTGTTTAACACCTGGTGTGGATTGCTCGTTATATGTCGATGATTTTCAGATTTGTTACAGATCGTCCAATATGAGTATCATTGAACGTAAGTTGCAGCTTTGTTTGAATCAACTTCATCAATGGGCAACTGACAATGGCTTTAGATTCTCAAAGGCAAAAACGGTTTGTATGCATATCTGCCAGAAAAGAGGTCTCCACTTAGACCCACAGTTGTTTTTAGAGAAAAATCCAATTCCAGTTGTGGAGGAGACTAAATTTCTGGGGGTCATATTTGACAGGAAGCTATCTTTTGTGCCCCATCTTAAATATGTTAAAATGAAGGGCTTAAAAGCTTTGAATATTTTAAAAGTTATTGGTAATACGGAGTGGGGAGCTCCGTCTGTATAGATCTCTAGTTGGATCAAAACTTGATTATGGATGCATTGTGTATGGGTCGGCATGCAAGTCTTATTTGCAGATGCTAGATCCTATACACAATCAGGGACTTAGGCTTTGTCTTGGTGCATTTAGAACGTCTGCTGTAGATAGCTTGTACGCTGATGCACACGAATCTTGTTTGGGTGCTAGACGTGCCAAGATTAAATCGTATCCAACACATGATGCGGTGTTTGATAACAAATATATGAAGTTGTTTGATGCAAGGCTAAATGCTATTCGTACATTTGGTCTTCGGGTTAAGCGCTTTTTGTCGCTTTCCAACATTGATTTAACTGACACTTTGGAAACTCCTTCATATTTTGTTTTACCACCCTGGTGTATTACACCACCTAAAATTGTGTTTGATCTGGCGCATCTGAAGAAAGATCGTACAGATGCTGTTATTTATAAACAGTTTTTCATGGACATGCAAGAGAAGTACCGTGATTACATTCCTGTGTATACAGATGGATTACGGGATAGAAATTCTGTGGCTTGTGCTACAGTTATTCCATCATACACAATACTTTCCATAAGACTACCTGACTCAGCATCGATTTTTAGTGCTGAAGTTTGGGCATTAAAGTATTGGAAGAAATAAAGGATTCTAGTGCATCCAAATTTATTATTTTTACAGACTCACTTTCGTGTCTTCAAGCTTTACGAAATATGAAGCTGGACCATCCCTTAATTGGGATGGTGATACGAAAGAGTGTTTTTTTTTATCTATTGCCAAGAAAGTTATTGTATTTTTTTGGGTACCCAGCCATGTTGGCATCAGGGGTAATGAAAAGGCAGATTCAGCTGCCGAGTCTGCTTTGGATTTGCCTCATGCCGGGGTTGGTGTACCTTATACTGATTTTAAATATTGTATCAAACAATTTATGTTTTCCGCGTCTTGGGAGAGTGGCAATCCTCCTATAGACAGTGCAGGAAGGATGACATCGTCTTGTGTCGTGCCCGCATCGGTCACACTTGTTTCATTCATTTATCTTGAAGAAAGATCCAGCACTGCCAGTGTCTTCTGACTGTGCGACACATTTTGGTGGAGTGTAAGCAGTTGTCAGGAACTCGAAAAGATATATTTGGACAAAGAAATGTGATGGAATCATTTCGATTCCATCCAGAACTTTTATTGCAGTTTTTACGAGATACTGATCTGTGATATTTTTATTTTTACACAGTCCTTTACACTTTGCTTTTATTGACCTGTTGAATTTTTATATTGATGATGAGCATCACACTTTTCTTGCATTTTACCATAGTTTGACACCCAATAGCCGATGTATTTTTCGTGCTGGGGTGTCGTTAAAGATTCATTCATTCTTTTATATGCACCATCCCACAGACAGGATAGTACATACCACGGCCTTTGTTACACTAGTTGTGGAGCACTGGCTGGAATGAGAAATAGCCCAACGTGCCCACCGACGGGAATATATACTAGATGGATCGCGCATCAGGCGAGAGCTGTACCACTGAGCTACGTCCCGCTCACATAGAGAGAGACAGATTGACAGAGAAAGAGAGGATTATAGCATTTTATTTTTATTTTTATTTGGATGTAACATGATTTTTGGGTGTCATAATATAATATACATTTGGGTTTGTTTAATACTTGTTCTTTCATTTGGCTTTATTGTGTATTTTACTATTTGGATAAACCAGCACACCGCACTAGACTGGTTCATGAACATTTTCAATAACTTTTGCGAACACGTGATTTAAAAACTGAAACTTTGATTTAGCGATTGAAATCGTCTGTGGACCTGTGGACGAAGAAATGGTGTTAGAATCCATCTTTTGCAAGGATAGGTGCTAAGCAAATGGCAGCTAACTGACACATGATGATGTTCAAATAGTTGGTGCAGCCCGCTGTTTCTCAGTATCCTCGAACCATGCGTTGACCCTGGCCATCGCGCGACAACGTCTGTTATTTGGTTAACACAATCAACCACTATTTTGGTGTTAACACCGTGATATCGATGCCTATTTAATTAGTCGTTTTCATTAACTGTTGGAGCCTGAATTTGGATGTGGGTTCTGTCAATGACGCCAACAACACCGGGAAAGTTCGCAACATTATAAAAGCGCTGTTGTTGACGGCGAATTTCGTTTGGATCATTTGGAAACTTGATGAATGTTTTTATTATTTGATTCGATGTGAAACTATCGAGTGTTTGTTGCACAATGCTAGACACACCCCATGGTCATCGTCACTATATAACTGAAATTTCCCCGTGGCTAAGTATCATAAAGTAATAAGAGCTTTGGTTACGGTGTCAACTGACCGACTCCTACGAATCAGTGGACAAATATCAAAATCGTTATAAACATTCAAAACTTACTTACTTTCATTAAAATATTGTTGCAAACGTCTCGCAGCCATTTTATCTTCAAATTGACTTAAGGTGATTAAAAAAAACGTAAGTCTAGTCGGCAGGTGGCTAAAACGTTCAGTCAAAAACGGACCACTCTGAAGTCTCAGTGAACGATAATGACGAAGATACAGTCCCCAAACCGAGAGTTTTTCGAGATCGCACTTGACTTTTGGACTCTATCAACGACGATGAACTTGTATCACGATATCGCATTCCACGCCATGCAATTTTTCACCTATTGGTCATGATAGGAGATGACTTAGTACGCCCAACACAGCGTTCGTGTCCCCTCACCCCCGAACTGCAGCTGTTGATTACATTGAGATTTCTGGGCAAGGCTTCATTTCAATCGGAAATTGCTGACCTTCACGGCGTCGTGCAGTCTAGCGTGTCGAATGCAGTAACCGCGACCATTAATGCTCTTTGTCGCCACCTTGATTTCATAAAATTCCCAAATGATCTAACCTCAAAGAGAAAAATTAAAGAGGGATTTTATGAAATTGCCGGTTTCCCCGATGTTTTGGGATGTATTGATGGGACACTAATTCCTATTATGAGGCCACCCACTAATGAAGAAGTCGCGTATGTGTGTAGAAAGGGCTACCATGCAATCAATATACAGGGCATATGTGACCCCGATCTTCGGTAATTAAAATTTGTTGATAACATGAACAAAAGTACTCACAATATGTCCCAAACTCGAACTGTTTTGCCGTAAAAACTTTAAACCAGTGAATTTTAGCCTTGATCTTCGACTGTTACGCCACCTATTTTAGAAAATTAACCAATCGACATAATGCGGCCTGATCGGGGTTGTAGAAGAAGGCCCTCCAGTGTGATAGAGTTTGTTTTGTTTAATGACATGACTAGAACAAATGAATTAATTAATCATTGGCTATTGGATGGCAAACATTTTATAATTCTGACACGTAGTCTTCAGAAGAAACCCGCAGCAAGGTATCTTCTATATGCACTTTCCCACAGACAGGAAAGCACATACCACGACCTTTGACCAGGTGTGGTGCACTGGGTGGTCCAATGTGAAATGCACCTATAGTCCGTCCCAAGACATTTTATTATGATGTGTAATTTACTATAAGTTATTTATTTCTGACCCGATTGTTTTCTAAATTGGACTGAAAAATTAAAAAATAGGGGTTTTTTGGGGTTTTTTTTTCTAATATATTTTCTAAAATACTTTTACTTTTCTTCCAATGTCAAATAAAGCTGAAATTATATTTAAAAAACACCCCAAAAACCTACATTTTTGTAGGAGAATGCGACGGACTAAATAATACATCAAAAAGCCTAAATAAATGAAATATTACTGAAGCAAAGCAAATTGACAATTTTAATATTTGAAATGACCTAATACTGGTATATTAAAAATTTAAAGAAACTTTGTATAAATAAAAAGTAAACACAGAATCACAGAATCTTTTTTTGGAATGAGTTATGGTTTTTTTTATTAAAGTATAGCAAATGCTAAGTAAATGTGTAAACTATTCATAATCAAATACATTTTCTGAATAATTTACAGGTAAATTCTTGGAATAATCACTGTCAACCAACCATATGTCCATTTTACCAACAACCTCCCCCCCCCCCCCCCCCCCAAACAAAAAACAAACAAACAAAAAACCACAAAACACAAACAAACCCAAAAAGTATCTATAGCCTACCATTTACTTTCTTTGCACTTAAAAGGCTGTTAAAATGTCATGTACTAATTGTTATTATTGTTGATTCTCACTCGTTTTATAATTATAATCATATAAAATATATTTCTTTATTTATAGAATGTATGAATTAATCTTATCATACATCAAAACAATCTCATTAAATATTGTTTCATACATTGAATGATAAACTACTTAATTAAATATTCATATTGGTAATTTGACAATTACATTTTTTTTTTAAATGCTCTCATTTAAGCTATTTTTCCAGATTCATCAACATTGTTTGCAAATGACCAGGATCAACGCATGATTCATTCATACTGAGCAACAGTAACATCGGTTATACCCTGGAACACTCGGCACCAGAAGGATGGCTTTTAGGAGACTCTGGGTATAATATAAGACCTCTTCTTCATCAACACTGTTTTCATTATTTGTTTAATCAAACATGTTTCAAATCATTATCATGAATGCATGCTAGCTCACAAGTACACTTTGTGGGCCCTTCAGTCAGACAGTGAGTTATATTCACCTTAATATGCTCACCGTAAAGGCATGCCAACCTTGTAACCACTGAACTGTAATTGAAACCATACTGCACATAGCTGTCGATGACATGACTGAATACATATTTCCCCATGATAGATCATAAACTTCTGCATCAACATCATCATCGTAATATTGATCATTGCATACTCGTTATGAACTACATAACTACTGCATTGGACTGAGGTTGCCAGCACCACCAGATGAAGATGATGATGTTGATAACATGGTCAACTACCATGGTCCAGCAGTGTGCGATGGAATTTGTGTTCGCAGGAATGTGATTGGTGAATTCTTTTAAGGCATTAGGATCATGTAAGAGTAAAAACACAACAACAGTTAAAGACAAAGAATTATATTTTGATCAAGGATTGTATTAACTCTTTGGTTCACAAGTACTCATAATAAATACAAAACATTATCATATTGATTCAAATTATACATGTTAGTCTATATTTAACACTATGTAGATTACTGGATTTTCATAAAATTTTATTAATGTAATAATGTAACATATCCAATACTTTAGGCATTTGAGGCAAATGTGTTATATTTCCTTCATGTTATTAAAATTTTCTAATACATTTTTATGATTATCTGTACAGAAATAAGCATTATATTCAAGGGTGGAACCGTACTTTGGGGGAGGTCTAAGGGAGGTAATTACACCCAAGCCATATTGAAAAAAGCCAAGAAATACTTTTTTAATTGAAAAAGATTTATAATGTCATTTTTGTTTTAATGTACAAGAATCAGACCCTATAGTACTGTAATATCATACGTTTTTCTACCCCTCCCTACAGCCTTAAGATTTCATCACATATCTTATGACCCAATAAAGTAATGCTTCATTGGCATCCTTCTATTTTTGAATCACAAAACCCCTTTTGTTCATAGATATATTTCTTTCATTCTTGTGTGTTTCATTAAATATAAATAACTTCCATAAATACATTTATATAAAAAAACATAGACATTCAAAAGTGTTACATACCAAGGTAAGTTTTATGGGTTTACGCATCAATGTCATCTGTTTGTGACAAACTAAACACTACCAACAATAGTACAAATATTCCAGTGCAATGCCGCCAACCCTACCCCCCCCACCCCCCTTTCACAAAACCCTAGATATGTCACTGTATTTACAAATTTGTGAATATCAAAATTGTGCTATATTTTTATAATAAATATATGTATTATTATTACTGTTTGACATTGTATATAAATTTTATTTCAATTTTCTTGCTTACCTAAGTTACGTCATTGTTTATTTAGTATTTTAGTTTATGTAAATTATATGCTAAAAGGTTAAAATTGTATAATTGATGGAATTGACAAGTTGGATTGTTCTTTTAATAAATTCAATTTTTCTTCCTCCACCTCCAGCCTTCTTCTTTCTATTGAGACGAGTTCTTTTTGTGTTGCGACCAATTCCATCAGCAACGTCTCCATCACTTGAAGCTTCCTCTCCTCCACACTCAGAATTTTATCATAAATACCTGCAGAAAGGAAACATTTAAAACTAAATATCATTATGTTTATGTCCAATAATTAATATTACACCAAATTAATGTTCACTTAATGCAGAACTGTGGAAGTAATGGCTATAAATGGAGTATACAATAAGATAGGATACAGATTTATGATGATTTTGTGCCTCCATTAACACCAGATTTTGGGTCATATTCATTATATTATGAGATGAAATCCCAAAATATCAAAATAAAGTCATTCTTGAATCTGGTTGAAACTGTAAAAAAAAAAAAAATAACCTAATTCAATGCCTGACTGCCATATTTAAGTTTGTATTCCAAGCCCTGAACCTGGTGCGGTATCAAAGATAAGATAGGCACAATCCCTGTGGTAGTCTACTTAGAAGTATTCAAAGTAAATACCTTACCTGTGGATGTTTCCACTTTATTTTTCCTTGAAGTACCTGTAAGCATATGATAAAAACATCTATTTACTATATATATATATATATATATATATATATATATATATATATATATATACTCAGTGTTAAATGTTTACTGTTCATAAAATAATTAGAGATACTGCAGGGATATTATTACTACATATAGTAGTTATAAAGTTATAGTTGTTGGATAACTGTCAAAATTCAATTTGTTTTCAGGACAAGCTCAATTTTTGTTGTGAAATTCTGAACATTTTGTTGTCTGCTGGCAGTATACTTGTGCATATTCATAACTTGGTGATTGTATGCCGTTATGTTGCAGTTGTTAATGAATATTATGGTTATGCTATAGTACCTACTAGTTCGTATTTTGAAATGTAATATACTACTCAAAAGAATTTAAGGGTCAGACGATATTTTCGACATTATTTTCTGAATGTCAATTATATTAGCTAGACCATAATGTCACGCATGGTATTGTTCCATTTTGACGAAAGTGGGTCTAAGCAACCCATAAATGAATTAAAATCCACTGTCATTGACACTGTCGACTAGTTCTAATGGCGAAAACATGCTTACATTTGCACGTAAATTAGGGCGAAAGCGAAAGGTCTGCTAAGTGCCCATAACTTGCTTTTTCACAAAGCGCTTCGTGGTGAACATTCTTTTATAGAATGGCCAATAAATGCACAACTCCTCGTATGAGGCACCTTGTTTGCCGTGAGGTGCGACCCGTGAAGTGGATGATGGGATCCTGGTGGTTGAGTTATGGTTAATGTCTGCAACCGAGTATATTGCCATTGACAATACACCACTTTGGCCCGGAGTTCATGTAGACGGGAGGTCAAAAATGGCCCGACCTGATCAATCGGCTGGTCACGCCATGCTCTAGAGAAAACAACCTCTGTTTTGTTTATACAGTCAAGAACAAACATTGTTTGCTTTACCGTTTGTATGTGTTGCTCTTGAAGCGGTGGCTAGGGTCAATTGGGTGATTTATTGTTTGTTTATTGCCCAAGTATATCAACCATGTATCCCTGGCATGGCTGTCTGCTGGTTATCCGCAGCACCATGTCCCTTTGTTGGACTCGGTGGTGGGTGGGGGGCATGGTTGATGAACATTTCTTCATTTAAATATGGCTAAACCATTAATTCCAAATTCAGATGGGACCCTCAAAAGGGTCCACACCGAAGTTTCGGACTTCTTGTCTTCGGACGAGGAGTCCCCTGCGTGTGCTGTAACCTCACCGTGGTGCAGGGGTGTAACATTCTCTTTGAGAATGGCCAATACAGCACAAATTGAAGTTTGGAGTAAAATTCGGTGTCCGTAAAATTCTGTGATATTTGTATTTGTATTTTTGCACAGTTCTTTACACTGTTTTTTGTTTAAACCTTGAATTTTTATATTGGTGTTGGTCATCACTTTATTTATTTGTTTGCATTACCATAGTTTGACACCCAATAGCCGATGTATTTTTTGTGCTGGGGTGTCGTTAAACATTCATTCATTCATTCATTCATTCGGACGAGGAGTCCATGAAATCAAAAACAAATGTGAAGAAATCCAAAGTGATTTCTTCACAACATTGGCCAAGGTTTCTCGTCATCAGCTCCACTGATGATGGGACCTTGAATAAACTATCTCCTTTTGCAATTCAAAAGGCAATCGTTGGCTTGGCTGGTGAGCCAAAATCTGTTAAAAAAATCAAAAATGGGCTGTTGGTTGAATGTTCAACCGACAAGCATTCAACTTGCCTCCTCAAGTCAACAGTTTTTTGTAACGTGCCGATTAAGGTAACTCCGCATACCTCCCTCAACTCGTCAAAGGGAGTGATCAGATGCAGAGATTTGGAAGGTGTTACTGAAGACGAAATCTGCGAAAATTTAAGTTCTCAGGGTGTTACTGCGGTGAGGAGGATAAAGGTTCGTCGAAACAATGACTTGTTACCGACGAATACTTGTATCCTCACCTTTAACGTCCCTACCCTTCCTCAATCTGTCAAAGCCGGTTACCTTAATATTCCTGTTGAGCCCTTTATTCCAAACCCCTTGCGTTGCTTCAAATGCCAGAGATTTGGCCATGGTCAGAACACATGTCGTGGAAAACTTACATGTGCTCGTTGTGGTCTGTTTGATCATGACAGCAAGACATGTAAGAACGATATACTTTGTCTCAACTGCAAGGGCAATCACTGCGCATACTCGCGAGAGTGTCCGCGGTGGAAGCTGGAAAAAAGAGTTCAACAGGTAAAGGTACAAAATAAACTGTCCTTCACGGATGCCAGGAGGTTGGTGGAGACAGCAACACCGACAGTGGCTGACAAGTCATATGCAGCTGCAGCTGCTGCCAAAGTCGCCACTAAAAGTGTTGCGGTCAACACAGACCTCACCTGGCACTGTGACGAAGCCAAGTACAAAAAACTGTCTGACATTGAGAAGGCACAAAAACAAGTGCAGAAAGCAGCACAAAAAGAAAAATTTACTCTCCAGCACAAACAAATTGAAACCCAAGTGTCATTGGATTCTAAGAATCCCCCAAATAGGTCGAGCACTAGTCTCCCTAAGACAGGCAGTGACACAAAGAAATCTCCTAAGAAAGCTACAGAAGTACTGTCTGGTAGGCTGAAAAAGATCGAACTACGTTCGGTCCCGATCAGCAATATTTATGAAACTTTGGCTGATATCGGTGATGATTATATGGAGATTTCATCCCCAGATCATTGCCGATCACAAAGACCACCAGCAAAGCCAAAGATAAAAACCATACTTCCTCCCGATGGAAAATAAAGTAATCCAGTGGAACTGTCGTGGGCTTAGGCCCAATTTTGATGAATTAAGTCTTCTAATTCAAAACTATAATCCTCTTGCAGTGTGTCTTCAGGAAACCTTCCTGAAGGATACTAACAGTATTAACATCAGAGGATTTAATCTCTACCATAAATGTCAAGAAACTGAAAATAGAGCGTCTGGGGGAGTTTCCATTATTGTAAATGAAAACATTCCCCAGAGTGAAGTCTTACTGAAGTCAAATTTACAAGCTGTGGCTGTATAGGTCACGGCTCATAAAACTATTACTCTCTGTTCAGTTTATTTACCCCCTCGAAACAATTACAATTTGAACACTAGGGACTTTCAAGGTCTTCTTGATCAACTCCCTACTCCCTTTATTATCATGGGAGATTTTAATGCTCACCATACTTTGTGGGGATGCGATGACATAAACACTAGAGGTAAACAATTAGAAGACTTAATTCTCAAAAATGACTCAATATTACTTCATGATAAAAGCCATACATACTTTCATCCTGCAAGTGGTTCTTTCACATCCATTGATTTAACCCTTTGTAGTCCATCACTTTGTCTTGATTTCTCCTGGAAAGTTTGTCCAGACCCTTGTGGTAGTGACCACTTTCCAATTATTTTGGAGAATGATGGGCCTCCATCACTTGAAAAGGTTCAGAGATGGAAGTTGACAGGGGCAAACTGGGATCAATTTCGGCA
Organism: Gigantopelta aegis; assembly: GCF_016097555.1. Taxonomy (NCBI): domain Eukaryota; kingdom Metazoa; phylum Mollusca; class Gastropoda; order Neomphalida; family Peltospiridae; genus Gigantopelta; species Gigantopelta aegis. Next base: position 76,663,775 of record NC_054707.1, on the reverse strand, counting down.
TCTATGCAGCACTCGACTGCAACAACCTGCCATGACCCCATGTCTTTGTTCACCTCCATCTTGAAAGATATTGCAGAGGAAACTATTCCTAAGACTTCGGCAGTACCGAAGCGTTTCAATAAACCATGGTTCAATGAGACATGCAAAGATGCAATCAAAGAGCGAAACAGGACCCTCGAGAGGTTCAAACGCGAACCTACCGGGGATAACCTGAATAGTTATCGCATTGCTCGGGCAAAGGCTCGTAAAACTATCAGACAGAGTAAGAAATCATCTTGGAGAAATTATGTCTCCAAGTTGACTTCTCAAACATCTGTGAAATCTGTCTGGAATAGGATACGTAAAATCAAGGGAAAAGAATCCAATAACACAGTTCGCCATTTGTCTGTCAATGACACGGATGTTACGTCTCATCGTGACATTGCCAATGCATTGGCAGACAATTTCTCTCATAACTCTTCTTCTTCTTTCAGTACAGATGCTTTTACATGTGTCAGAAATAAAGCTGAAAAGCAACCTATTAACTTTTCATCTGAAAATGTTGAAGTATACAACAGGCACTTCTCTTTGGAGGAGTTGCAGGACGCTCTACGTAGAGCCCATGATACTTCGGTAGGACCAGATGAAATACATTATCAACTCTTAAAACACTTACCTGAATCATCCTTAATGGTTCTATTAAATATCTTTAACAAAATCTGGATTTCGGGTGACTTTCCTTCTGATTGGAGAAAAGCCATTGTCATTCCTATTCCTAAGCCTGGTAAGGATCCAACAAATCCTACCAGTTATCGCCCTATTGCTTTGACAAGTTGCATTTGTAAAACCATGGAAAGAATGATCAACCGTAGACTTGTCTGGTATCTTGAGTCCCACAAATTGCTTACTAACGTGCAATGTGGGTTCAGGCCTAGACGTAGCACGGTCGATCATCTTGTTAGATTTGAAACGTTTTGTAGGGATGCTTTTATCCATAACCAGCATTTGGTATCGGTCTTTTTTTACCTCGAGAAAGCTTATGATACCACGTGGAAGTATGGGATTTTGAAAGACCTCCATGGCATGGGCCTAAGAGGCCGTATGCCTGCCTTTATCTCAAATTTCTTACAGAATAGGTCTTTCAAGGTACGAGTGGGATCTACGTTATCCGATTCTCACTCCCAAGAGATGGGTGTGCCTCAAGGTAGCATCCTGTCAGTAACTTTATTTTCCGTGAAAATTAACAGCATCACCCAGTGTTTAAAACCTGGCGTTGATAGCTCGTTATATGTCGACGATTTTCAGATTTGCTACAGGTCGTCCAGTATGAGTATCATTGAACGTCAGTTGCAGCTTTGTTTGAATAAACTTCAACAATGGGCAACTGACAATGGATTTCGATTCTCAAAGTCAAAAACAGTCTGTATGCATATCTGCCAGAAAAGAGGTCACCATTTAGATCCACAGCTGTTTCTGGACAAAACTCCGGTTCCAGTTGTGGAGGAGACCAAATTTCTGGGGGTTATTTTTGACAGGAGGCTATCTTTTGTTCCTCATTTACAGTATGTGAAAAAGAAGGGCTTAAAGGCCCTCAATATCTTAAAGGTTATTGGCAAGACTGAATGGGGAGCAGATCGAAAGGTTATGCTCCGACTTTATAGATCTTTAGTTCGGTCTAAACTTCATTATGGGTGCATTGTGTTTGGGTTAGCACGTAAGTCTTACTTGCAAATGCTAGATCCTATACACAACCAGGGACTTAGGCTTTGTCTTGGTGCTTTCAAAACATCTCCTGTGGAGAGCTTGTACGTCGATGCACACGAACCTAGTTTGGGTGCTAGACGTGCAAAGCGTTCTCTGCAGTATGCTACAAAGATTAAATCAATGCCAAAACATCCTGCACACAATGCGGTGTTTGATAATAAATATATGAAGTTATTTGATTCGAACATTTGGTCTTCGCATTAAGCAGTTTTTATCAGTTTCCAACATTGATTTAACAGACATTTTGGAAACGCCTTCATATTTTATTTTGCCACCTTGGTGTATCAAACCACCAAAAATTGTATTCGATCTTGTGCATCTAAAAAAAGATCGCACAGATGCAGTTATTTATAAACAACATTTCATGGAAATCCAAGAGCGGTACTGTGATTAGATTCCTGTTTACACAGACAGATCACGGGATGGGAATTCTGTGGCTTGTGCTAGTGTTTCCATCAGACACAATAATTTCCATGAGATTGCCCGATTCAGCATCAATCTTTACTGCTGAAATTTGGGCAATCATTAAAGCCCTGGAACAGATTAAGGATTCATATGCATCCAAGTATATTATTTTTACAGACTCACTTTCGTGTCTTCAAGCTCTACAGTACATGAAATTGGAGCACCCCTTAGTTGGGATGGTGATACGAAAGTGTGTCTTTTTATCAATTGCCAATAAAGATGTTATACTGTGTTGGGTACCCAGCCATGTTGGCATTAGGGGTAACGAAAAGGCAGATGTTGCTGCCAAGTCTGCTTTGAACTTGCCCCGTGTCCATGTTGGTGTCCCCTACAGTGATTTTAAATTTCATATTAACCAATATATCTTTTCGACTTGGCAAGATGATTGGGACGGTGCGGTTGCGAATAAGCTTCATTCTGTCAAGGCAGTCCTGGGAGAGTGGCAGTCATCCTACAGGCGATGCAGGAAGGATGAAGTAGTCTTATGCCGTGCCCGCATCGGCCATACATATTTGACGCATTCATTTATTTTAAAGAAGGACCCTCCTCCTCAGTGTGAACACTGTCAGTGTACACTGACTGTGCGGCACATTTTGGTGGAGTGTGATCATCTCAAGCCGACAAGAAATGATATATTTGGCAACAGAAATGTTTTGGAATCGTTTAAATTCCATCCAATGTTAATTGTAAAGTTTTTAAAACACTTTGACTTCTATACAAAATTTTAAGATATACTTCAACTTGATTTTATATATTGTATTATACTCCCCTCCCCCCCCCCCCCCCACAACTCCTTACACTGTGGTTTTACATGAGTCTATATAAATATGTTCATATATAAATATGTTCATATACTTACCATTTGTGACACCCAATAGCCGATATGTATTTTTGTGCTGGGGTGTCGTTAAACAAACATTCAATCAATCAATCATTTGCACGCTTTGCACGTGTATTCCATGTTCCCAATGCTGAATTTCCGTATAATTGGAGCTTGCGTTCGTGTACGGTGCACACTCCAAATTCGACAATGGTACGACTTCAACTGACTATCGAAGATCGAGGAAGGGCTATTGCTTGGCTTCAGGATGGCAATACGCAAAGAAATGTTGCTCTGAGACTTGGTGTCAGTCAGAGTGTCGTTGGCCGACTGTGGCAACGGTACCAAGCAACGAATTCTGTTCGAAATCGTCCACGTTCGGGAAGACCCCGAAGCACTACAAATAGAGAGGACCGCTACATCACCTATATGGCTCTACGTCAACGCACAACCACTGCACGCCGATTACGTGACAATCTGCGGACTGCGACTGGAACTCGAGTGTCTGATCAAACCATACGCAATCGTCTGAGAGCCAATAATCTACACTGCCGTCGTCAGGCTGTTCGACCACCACTCCTACCACGTCACAGAACGGCCAGACGTCACTAGTGCACGCTTCATCTGCGGTGGCAACGTGTTCAGTGGGGTCGAGTGATGTTCACTGATGAGTCCAGGTTTAGTCTCCAGTTCAACGACGGTCGGGTTCGTGTCTACAGACGTCCTGGGGAGCGCTTCGCTGATGTTAACGTTAGACAACGTCACCGGTTCGGTGGTGGCAGCGTCATGGTGTGGGGCGGCATCTCTATCCACCACAGGACCCCCCTCTATGTGGTGGATGGCAATCTGAATGGAATCCGCTATCTGAATGAGATTATCCGGCCGTTGGTTCTCCCAGGCCTTCAGCAGATTGGCGGTGGGGCAGTTCTGCAGGATGACAATGCCAGACCCCACCGCGCTAGGGTGGTAACGGACTTTCTCAGACAACAAGGTATCGCCAGGATGGATTGGCCAGCATATTCGCCTGACTTGGCCCCAATAGAGCACGCCTGGGACGAATTAGGCAGGAGAGTTCGGGATAACCATGCCCCTCAGGCCAACCTTCATGATCTGGGTCAACTTCTTATGGCAGAGTGGCAGGCCATTCCCCAAGAGTTCTTCTGACGTCTGATCAACAGCATGAGGCAATTATGTGTCGAGTGTATTCGCGCCAGGGGTGGATTCACACACTATTAAACGAATGTTCTAATGTGTAAAATCCATGTTTGACAACCTTCAACTTTGACAGCATGTCATGTGACTTTCTTGTATACAGTGACGTTTTTTTGTGGTTTTTTGTAAATATGGAACAATAAATAAAAAATTTGGTGTAGTTTACATCATCAATCTAATACACTCTGAAACTTATTTGGTTATACATTTTTGACCCTTAAATTCTTTTGAGTAGTTGTCAATGAATATTATTGTTATGCTATAGTACCTACTAGTTCGTATTTTGAAATGTAATATTTACATATTCATAACCTGGTGATTGTATGCTGTTATATTGCAGTTGTCAATGAATATTATTGTTATGCTATAGTACCTACTATCTTTCGTACTGGGGTGCTGTTGAACATTCATTCATTAAAAATATTTTTACCGTTGAACCTTTTTACTAATTATTTCAAGCTTCATTGTTAACCCAATATATTACAGAATCCTGTCTTTATTTATAAGTTAATTGTCAACCCCATATAGACCAAGAAGATGAATGAAAATATTTTTTTGTGGTGGGTTTGATGCACATTTTCATGTTTTCAGTAAAACATTTACCCATGGAATGTTCCACTGCAGTTGCTTCATTTCTGACAACTGTGTTGTCTTCGCTTGAGGTAGCTGTAATCACAATACAAATTACAATCAACTACTCTGTAACACACAAAATGTAATATGCCACAAATAATTTTAAATATTCAAATATTTTCAATTATATTTTTTTGAATTTTTAGCTGCTGCTTTAAAAATAAAACATGTTATGTGATGTTACCTTTACACAATGACAACAGTTAAGTCACACAATAGATAAATTGAAATGAAGTAAGAAAACTGTTGCCATGAAAGTATAAGAATTAAAGAATACAAATATATACCACAAACAGTATGGTGATGTTAATTTCAGGTACAGTAATGTTAATGTTACACAATGTCAACTTTCTCAACAAACTTTCAGTCTTACAAGTTATAATTTGGTGTAAGTTATCTAAAAATAAGTCTAAGAATATACAAGGTTTGACACTGAATAGCACCATTTCACTATTACCAAGATATGCACTCACTGGGAGTGGTGGAGTTGTGCTGCTGAAATTAACCATTGGATGCAGATAGCCCATTTACATATCAATCACTGACTTACTCTGGGGTGGAGGATAACCATCTTAATATATTGCTTAATATTAAAGACTTAAATTAAAAGTAGCATAATTGTGACCTGATTCAGGTTGAGGGTTCTCCATCGGTGATGGAACCGATGCTTCATTGGTGCATTCTTCATTATGCACATCAGCAGCAAGTTGTGGAAGATCTATAAATATAAAACAATTGACATTATTACAATGATAAAACATTTAAACAATAATCCAAGGGGTATGCACCTGATTTTCCTTACAGAAAAGGCACAAGGTCACTGGACCCCATTTAAAAGCATATACACACAAATGCATTACATATATAAACTGTACAACGTTATGAGCTAAGTAATGGTTTATTGAAGCATTAAAGCAACTGTATTGCTTCAGTGAAGTTGGATACTCTTTGACACATATGTAGGGGAAGTATAGCTGTATACCACACAAAAGTTTGCGGATGGCATGAATTGTAGTGCAGGCTATTAAATATATTGGAAATGTATATATTTGACAGGAAGCTATCTTTCATACCTCATTTAAAATATGTTAAAAAGAAAGGGCTAAAGGCCCTAACTATTCTCAGAGTTATTGCCAGCACAGAGTGGGGAGCAGACCGTAAGGTTATGCTCCGACTGTATCGATCTTTGATTAGATCTAAACTAGATTACGGCTCTATTGTGTATGGGTCGGCACGCAAGACTTACTTGCAGATGCTTGATCCCATACACAACCAGGGACTTAGGCTTTGTCTTGGTGCTTTCAGAACATCTCCTGTGGAAAGTTTGTACGTCGATGCACACGAACCTAGTTTGGGTGCTAGACGTGCAAAGCTGTGTCTGCAGTATGCTACCAAGATAAAGTCGATGCCAAAACACCCCACCCATAACGCTATCTTTGACAACCGATTTATGAACTTGTTTGATGCGAAGCCAAATGCAATCTGCACATTTGGTCTTCGCATTAGGCAGCTTTTATCTGCTTCCAACATGATCTTTCAGACATTTTGGAAACACCTTCATATTTTGTTTTGCCACCTTGGTGCATAAAACCACCTAAAATTGTGTTGGATCTCGTGCATCTGAAGAAAGATCGCACGGATCCAATTATTTATAACCAATATTTTATGGAAATAAAAGAAAAATACTGTGACTACATCCCTATTTACACGGATGGGTCGCGGGATGGGAATTCTGTGGCTTGTGCCACAGTTTTTCCATCAGACAAAATAATCTCTATGAGATTGCCTGATTTGGCATCTATATTTAGTGCTGAAACTTGGGCAATTATTAAAGCCCTAGAGAAAATCAAAAACTCTAGCTCCTCTAAATTTATAATCTATACCGACTCACGTTCGTATCTCCAGTCTTTACAATATATGAAGCTGGAACATCCCTTAATTGGGATGCTGATACGAAAGTGTGTCTTTTTATCTATTAACAATAAGAATATTGTGTTTTGTTGGGTACCCAGTCATGTTGGCATCAGAGGCAATGAAAAGGCAGATTGTGCTGTCAAGTCTGCTTGACTTTGCCACGTACCAATGCTGGTATTCCCTATAGTGATCTCAAACATCACGTAAATAATTATATCTTTTCTACTTGACAAGATGATTGGAACGGTGCGGTCGCGAACAAGCTTCATTCTGTTAAGCCAGTCCTGAGAGAGTGGTAGTCCTCCTATAGGCGGTGCAGAAGGGATGAAATAGTCTTGTGTCGTGCTCGCATCGGACATACTTACATTACCCATTCATTTATTCTCAAGAAGGATCCTCCACCTCAGTGTGAGCATTGTCAGTGTACACTGACGGTGCACCATATTTTGGTGGAGTGTAATAATCTGATCCAGACTAGAAACGATATATTCGAAGCAAGGGATGTGGTGGAATCCTTTAGATTCCACCCTGAACTTGTACTAAAGTTTTTAAAAGAAACTGGATTTTATTCCAAATTTATATTTACTTTTGTGTAATATTTGATCTGTAACATGAATTTTACCTTTATAACAAATGTGATATGTATTATTTTGTACAGCTTTGACTTAACATTTCAAATTTCATGTACCACCGCACAGCTCTATACCTTGTTTTTAACCTAACCTTTTATTTTTACCATTGTATGACACCCAATAGCCGATGTATTATTTGTGCTGGGGTGTCGTTAAACATCAATTCAATTCAATACTTCCTTTCATTAAAATATCGTGGCAAACTTCTCGCAGCCATTTTATCTTCAAATTGACTCAAGTTGATTAAAAAAACGTAAGTCTAGTCGGCAGGTGGCTAAAACGTTCTGTCAAAAACGGACCACTCTGAAGTAGGTTGATAAATATGACTTAAGTTTTTTTTTTTATGGAACTTAAGTCAAAATCGTAAAAAACTTAAGTATTTTAGCTGACTTAAGTTCCTTGATAAATACGGGTCCAGGATCATCATCATCATCATCATCCAGTGTTGTGGGATGCATATCACAGCAAACAAGGTGCCTCAAAAGGGAGTTGTAATTTTTTCGCCATTCTCGTAGAAATATGTTTTAGTCTTGCACCACGATGTACATACAGAGGCATAAACTGAAAGTACCAGGGTACGTATTTTCGAAGGCATCTTAGCTACGATATGTCGTAAATCCGTCGTAAGTGCCTGCGGTAAATGTCGTAGGGTATTTTCGAAATTGTCGTAACTCAAAAAGCCGTGTATATTGTATCAATAACCTTTCGAACATCGCCGTGTGGAACATAAAACATGGTGTAAAATTTAAAAAAAAATCAACTATGACGATAGTGAGCTATAACAAAAATCTTACCTCCACTCGTTGAGTAACCCCTCGAGGTCAAACTGGTCGATTCTAAAAAAGAAAAGACATTTATAACTTTTAACGTGAATGGGATTTTTAAACTCCACTTTTGATGTAAAAATAATTTGTACTGGAACAAAACAATACTGATTTTAAAATGATAAATTTTACATGATATACCTAACTGTAATTTTGCCAAAAATAAAGAATCAAATCAGTAAATATTTCTTTATATATTAGTTGATGAAAATGTAATATATATATATATATATATATATATATATATATATATATATAGATCACAAATAATTGTTTTTTAAACTTACGCCTTGTCACTGAAGGTGTCATTGTTGATCTGTTGTAACAAAAAATGGTTGCGAATTTATACCCTTCATTGTTCCAGTAACCTACTGAGGAACTAGGTCAATGACCTAGAAACCTTGAATCTCCCTGACCAAATGAGATTTTTTTTCCCATAATTACACTTTCCAAGCAGCAACTGGGAGGGGACAAATTATTTATAAAGAAAATACAAACTTGCTGTAATACTCTACAATATTATAATAAATGCGAGTAAACCATGGTCCCTGTGATCAGGGCCCCTCCCCCCCCCCAAAAAAAAAAAGAAAAAAAAGAAAAGAAAACAAGACAGTACTTCGACAGCACCCCTCAGAAAGAAGACAGTACTTCGACAGCACCCCTCAGGTTACACACCCCATGGATCCGTCTCTGACTGCTATCAGTGCTAAGCGTGTCACATGTTATACTTTGTAACAGTTCACTGAAACAATCCCCTTTCATAGTGTTTATATAATAAAACAATTGTTTTACATTCAGTAGATTGTGATTTTGAAATAAAAGAATATTTAAAATTTATTATTACTGATCTCGATGGCGTAAAGTTAACACACACCCTGATAGTTAAGGTGACAACGTGAATAAGCACGTATATAAATATTAACCTTGTGATCTGAAATTTCTAAGGAATTGTTCGTCACACAAATAAACATCTATATCTGAAAGATACCTGTTTTTCGCCAATCATACATTTTGTTCATAGCATGAACATAATATATAATGTACTATTTTATGCGAAACACTAGGTCTGATGTATGACAAAACCTTTGACCTAATGTAAAAACGTATATCTGCACAATACGAGCCAGTAAGGGCGCCAATGGGTTATTTTTAAATGTTAAAAAAAAAAAAAAAAAAAAAAAAAATCCTGGGGGTCTTTGCTCAATAATGCCCCTCACTACTGACCAAGAAGAACCCCCCTCTCCTATAGGCCTGTATTTTGTTTTTTAGATGGACCGCTTTGCCATCAACGCCATGGTGGATTCCTTCACGAGCAGCGATGACTTGTTTGCCTGGGCTAAGCAATATAGGCTGGAAAACGACGAATACGTGAATTTAAAACTCGTAGAGCTACTAGTCAGGAAATTAAACCATCTGAAGAAGCCGCTGCGATGGAGATGGAACAGTCAGAAGAAGTCACTGCGTTGGAGACTCCGGGTCCCGAGGTTGAAAACTTATGGTCTCCCTTAACACCTGAGGAATACGACGAATTGATCAAACTGTGTGACGAACTGGCCAGAATTTGTATTGACGACGGGGAATGGCAACCAGAAGAACCTATTGTACGTTAAACAGGGGAAAGGTCTGCCATGTTCGTTTTGCAATGTCACGTTCAGAAGAATGCCCGATCTAATGAAGCATATAATAGTGTGCACAGAGACCATCGTCGCCACTACCTCCACTGCCATCTACATCGTCAGAGCCGCCATTGAAACGCCAGAGTACCATCAATCAAGTTGGAGGAATGATGTTGCTGCTACCCACATCGGATATTTCAGATGGTTTCCCCCTGCAGTTTTCTTTTTAGATATTGATTCTAAATGTTAAAATACTATGAAATTCAAAATATTATTGTTTACATTTCTGGCAGTTGTTTTTAATTGCTATTTGAAGTATTTTAGTTCATTGGTTTGTTTCCGTCATTAATATACCAGGAAATGCCACTAATTTGTGATTAGAAAGTGATGCAATAAGTTGCCGAATAATTTCATACCGATATTCTTCTGATTTTACAGATAGTTGTTTGGAAGTTGAACTTGACAAGTTCTGAGGGTGCTTTGGAAGCAGAGCTGTAAGCTTGTTTGTAGACTTGGCCAATTTGTGACATGCATTCCCTGCAAAAGAAGCTTTTCCACCACGTTTCACATCTCTGTTCACACCAACAGCAGCAAGCCATTTGTTGGTCAATTCAGTGTCAAGCTTCTCCAAAAATTCATCATGGGCTATTACAACTCCAAGATTAAAATGAAGTTGTGGTGGTGGAAATATATCAAGAAGTGGACGATCTCCATGTTGTCTGATAAAATTCACAGGAGCTGTATGAACGCTGTTGTAGTTTTTTGGATCAGCATGGCCATTTTTGTTCCTCTTTGATTCGTGCTTCATTATCAGCAATGATTGTGAGTGCTGTACGAGCAACTTCTGGTTTGGAATGGTTTTTCCAGGGTGAGAACAGACACCAGACAAGGGGTCGAAGAGATCCGTGTTCTCCAATTCCAGCCATTTTATTACCTTGTTTTATGTCTACTGGCACAACAATCTCAGCATTTACAAGACTTCAGATCATCCAAATCAATTAGCGAATCACAAAGGAATTTTGTTGATTCAAAAGTTTCCTTCGCTCCACTGATCAGTCCCAGAATGAACACCCGACAAACACTTGTATCAAATACACCACCATTTTCTTTGGCATATGCAGCTCGTTCTGTTTCAGTAGCATTTTTCCTCAGAACAGGATCATCAGCATAGATAACCTGGACACACAATTTTAGAGAACCACGACCCCCATCAACATTAAACTTTATTAAGGCAACGTCTTTCTTTTGCTTGCCTCTAATTGCAGTAATTTTTTCCAAAAAACCTGCAACATGTTTACACATTATGGCAGCACCATCATCTGGTGAAAGATTACAGTCCACTGATTCAAAGTTGCTGGCAAAAATTTGATTGAGTTTTGATTTATGTTTTCTATAGTTTGCTCCTGATGGAACACTAAGACCACGAAGACCAAGTGATTCCAAACCACGGGCTAAACCTCTTCCTGTGGACCTCATTGCAGAACTCATTGCAAATGCATCATCAAGATTAATACTTGCTGAAGACTTTGTTTTTATTACAGTGCGTTTTCTTCGTTGCGGAGATATTAGTTTGTTGATGTTTGAAGGTGCATCTTTCTTGTTGATAATGCATGAAGGACTGTTAATTAAAGTGGGATCTGTTTGTTCAGATCTCGTTTTTCGAATATCTAATGCTCTTTCCAGCTGTTCTTTAATCTGGAACTTCCGTTTTTCTGAGAAGTTGTGTTTGGAGTCTGGATTGACCAGATTTCTTAGACAAGATGGACAGACTGATATTGGAAAAGCAAGAACATGTATGTTGTACATAGGAAAGAGTCTTTTGATTGCAGAAAGTGCATCTGGATTGTCTGGCAAATGCAAAACTTTGGAGTTTCTTCCTGTAACAGAACGCCATTTCTGGCGGCTGATTTGCTTGAAATCAGGACAGGTCACGCATTTACGCATTCGACATTTGTCAGTTTCTGATGTTTCATTGTCATAGAAAGCTTCGGGGAATGGTTTCATGCTAGTTGGACCTGGATTGGACTCGACACATCCACAAACAGTCAAATTATTTCCTCCACGCCCACTGCTTAAATGTGACTTACATTTCATTTTAAGTTTGTTTTCATAGTCTTTTGCTGCTAAAATCGTAAGTGTATCTGAAATAACATCCATATCGCAAGGTTCTAATGAATTGTTTGTATCTTGTTTGAAAAAGGGAAATATTCTTAAGTAATTTATAGCAATCGCTGCATCAGTAAACATAGCACACTGATTACACTGTAAAATTGTGAGTGAGAAATGTTAGCTGTAAATAAAAAGTAAAATAAAAAATTCCTGCCGGAAGAGTAAACATTCAAATTGTAAATTTCACATTCTTTTTATATATAAAATCAATTTCTAAAACAAAAATTGCAGGGGGTAACCATGCAAAATATCCAATGTGTACCGCTCCAGTGACCACTGAAACACCATCTACTCCCTACGTGTTTACAAAGAAAAGTACGAGGACACACAAGAAAACATCGGCAGACGACGCGACCTACGACATAAAGTTTGACGAGCAGTGGAAAGGGAAAAACTCAAAGATTTACACCACGATTTGCATGACATGTTTGAAGACGTTCTCAAAGAAGCTACCGTCGATCGACAAGGCAGCGACCTTGGACGTGTGATTGTCCATCACGATGCCCTGAATTCACCGATCATCATACCCCTGCAACCACTATCCGAACTGAATGCTGACGTCATCTTGGGACACATCGAGAAAGTACTCCAGAGCAACGAAGATTTACCACTGGACACATCTTTCAGCATTCAAGTCGGTGCATCTCAAGCAAAGATTGGCAAGAGCTCGTGGGTGGTCCTTACCCCAAAATGCCGCTCATCGATTTCATCATGCATCACAAGAAATGTCCAATATCATATTTCAAACACTTGAGGAATAAGAATGAAAGAGAACAGAAGACGCTGGCTGTGAAACTGTGTGAACTGGCATGAGTACCCACCAATCGTCCATGTAACTTGAATGACATCCCTGTCTTTGAACAAGTCTTGGGATGTCAGATCCTCGTGATCAGTGCCGAACTGGGTAATAAATTTCTACGAGTAGGTGACCAGATGTCACAGGCACCCAGACTCTTTCTGTACTTTGTGGAGCAGCCACGACCCCATTTTCACGCCATTGTCAACATCACTGGATTTTTTTCGGTGTTCTACTTTTGCCAACACTGTTTGAAACCATACAACGACAATACACATCATTCGTGCTCATTAACCTGCATCGTATACCATAGCCAGAACTGTCCCGAAACCGAAGTCCAGATGTCGTGCCGTCACTGTCACGTGACCTGTCGATCGCCGGAATGCTTTCAACGTCACAAGCAACAAAAGCAAGACAAGAAGGGACACACCATCCCCTCCAAGTGTGAGAGTTTTTGGAAATGCACCATCTGCAAAAAGATGCTCGACAGAAGCGAGAGGGATCCTAAACTCAACATCTGTGGGGAATAGAAATGCCCCTGCTGTAACAACTATGTGGACCAAGGTCATCTTTGCTACCAGCCTGCCAAAAAACACATTGACGTCCACACAAAATTAATTTTTTACGATTTCGAATGCCGCCAGGATGAATTACTTCAATGCCAGTAAGGTTACCTGCCTAGTGGAGTCTGCCTAACCTGTGCAGGAGACGACTGCAGTCATCAGTCTCGATGTCAACATTGCCAGCAATCGTGGTGTGGCAAACAACAACACGTGCCAAAGTACCTGGTGGCACAAATGTCATGCATGCGGGTCAAGGTGTCCATGCTGTAACAAACGTGACAAAAAGAAGAATTACCTGAAGGAACCATGTGAGCAGACCTGTGGATTTCGACAAGTCATCTTTCGAGAGGATGGAGCCCACATTCGGTTTTGCCAATGGCTGTTCCAAGACGACCACAAAGATGTCACGGCTATCGCCCATAATAACAAGGCCTACGATGCCTACTTTCTTCTGGAATACATGACTGACCAGTCGATGTATCAACAGAAAATCATTTACAATGGATCAAAAATCATGTACCTGCAAGTGGAGAGAGTACTTAACATCAGGATTATTGACAGCTTGAATTTTCTCCCCATGAAGCTGGCTGCTTTCCCCAAGGCATTTGGTTTGACGGAACTGAAGAAGGGATACTTTCCCCATTATTTTAACACCCTAGAAAACCAAAATTATCGTGGACCGTTTCCAGAACCTAACATGTATGGTGCCAATTACATGGGATCCAAGGAGAGATCAACATTTCTGAAGTGGCATACTGAATAACAGGGAATGTTCAACTTTCAGAAAGAGATGAGGGAATACTGTGTCTCTGACGTCGCTGTTCTCAGAGAAGCCTGCTTAAAATTTCAAGCTGTGATGCTTGAAGCCACTGGTGAAAAACAGATGGACCTCGATACCAAAGCTGTCACCTACATCAATGGCATCGATCCGTTTGCCCAGTACATCACCATTGCCTCGGTATGTATGGGCATCTTTCAAAGCAAATGTCTCAAGAAACATCAGCATGTCAAACTTGCAGACGCCCAGAAAATCACAGACTGGATGACGGTCAGATAGGATGGATCCATAAAGGTGAAACCTGATTTATGGCTGACGGAAGAGTTGAGAGATCGTGGGATGACCATCCTCCAGTCTGAAACTGTACCCAGTCCCATTGCTCAAGTTCCAAGTGAGGGGTACATCCATCAGTTCAGCAGTGTCCATCCAGTGATTGGAATGGGTTTTAACACCAAAATCAGAACAAGTACCAGATACAGCATGCACTCAATGGAGGTTAACATTTGGTACCAGGAACTCAATACCGACAGGATGGTTTCTGTGCTAAGACGAACACAACCTTTGAGTTCCATGGCTGCTTGTGGCACGGCTGTCGACATTGCTACCGACACGAGCGTTCTAACACCATCCATCCTAGAACCAGTCAGTCCATTGAAGAACTGTATGCCCTAACCTGTAGAAAGAGAGAAGAACTGAAAGTGAAAGGATACAAAGTCATCGAAATCTGGGAACACGAGTTTAACCATCTTCTGAAATCCAACCGAGATCTGTCACAGTTTGTGAACTCGTTAGATCTTCAAGACGGACTAAATCCCAAAGACTCATTCTTTGGAGGAAGAACGAATGCCAGCACGCTACACTACAAAGTCAAGGAACGAGAAGAAGTCAAGTACGTGGATTTCACGTCTCTATACCCTTGGGTCAACAGATATTGTCAGTATCCCGTAGGACATCCTGAAAGCATACACAAGGATTTCAAGCCACTGCATCAATACGTTGGAATCGCTAAGGTGAAAGTTGCCCCTCCTAGAAAACTGTACCATCCTGTTCTGCCTTGCCGTTCCAATGGAAAACTCAAATTTCCTTTGTGCAGAACCTGTTCGGATCAGGAACTACAAACACCATGCCATCATTCGGATGAAGAGAGGAACATCATTGGAACCTGGTGCATACCAGAAATTCTTAAAGCCACGGAAAAGGGGTACCAAATCATCAGAGTCTACGAGGTCTACCATTGGCCTGAAACAACACAGTACAATCCAACAACACGTGATGGCGGTCTCTTTGCCGAGTACATAAACACCTTTCTCAAGCTAAAACAAGAAGCCAGTGGATGGCCCGAATGGTGCATCACTGAGGAAGACAAAGACACATATATTAGCCAGTACAGAGACAAAGAGGGCGTACAGCTGGACCGAAACAAAATCACAAAGAATCCGGGACTTCGTTCACTGGCTAAACTGTGTCTGAACAGTTTCTGGGGGAAATATGGTCAACGTCTGAATATGAAGCAGTCTTGCCTTCATCCACGAAAACAATGCAGACGTTTTCTTCCAGATGTTGGCAAATCCCACCAAAGACATCATCGATTTCCACGTGTTGACAGAAACCATTTTGCAGCTTGAATATCAACACGAGTCCACCTTCATCCCAGAATATTTAAAAACCAATGTTTTTCTGGCAACGTTTACCACTTCATGAGCAATATTGAAGTTGTACAGTGTGTTGGAACAGCTGGGTGAAAATGTGTGTTGTATTACGACACGGACTCGGTAATTTTCTTGGCAAGACCTGGAGACTATCAGCCCCCTCTGGGAAATTATCTCGGAGAACTGACTGACGAATTGGATGGCCAGTTTATCACCAAATTTGTTTCTGGTGGTCCAAAAAATTATGGCTACAGAACCAATAAAGGCTCAGAAGTGTGCAAGGTGCGAGGTTTTTCCTTAAACTATGCCAATGCACAGCTCATCAACTTTGAAGCTATCTGCGAGATAGTCTTGTCCACCCACCAGAGATGCTACCCTCACCATGACGAACCCATCCAAAATTTCACGAGAAAAAAGGAACAAGAAAGTTGAAGAAATCAAACACTGTAACTTTTTTTTTTTATCAGACTTTGTTTGACTGTAGTTCAAATTCACTTTTGTATATATTTTTTTCGTAAATAGTCCGATACATTTGTGATTTATGTAGTCAATACTCCTTTTTTGGGCCGGCGATTCAAAAATTGTGTATAAGTAATCTAAATTCTCCATGCATTATCCCACTCTCCACTCACCTCTTGGACACAAACAAGTTGTGTTTACGGGGAAGCTGCAAACTATTGGATAAAACAAAACTATTAAAAAAAAAACAAAAAAAAAAACATAAGGCATAGTTCATCAAACTCGGTATGTTCCCCAAAATCAAACTCGGTATGAAACATCAAACTTGGTATTTTCCGTCCACTACATTCTCCGTAAAAACATCAAATTTGGTATATCTTGTTTGAATCTCTCCGACCTCCACGTGGTGAACAAGGGGTAACAGGGACTTTTATATCTCTGGCAAACAGGAGAGAAATATCATAGGACACATTTATATGTTAGAGGGCCACTCTCAGGGCCACTCTCGGGGCAACAGGGCCACTCTCGGGGAAACATGGCCACTGTCAGGGCTACACAGGGCCACTCTCGGGGCCACATCAGGACCACTATAAAAATAGTTGTGATTTGCAAAGTAGTTTAGTTTAATAGATACAGTTGTCGCTATGGGTCGTGTCAGAAAAGATTGTCCAGTTCCAGGATGTCTGGCGAAGACTTTGTTGAGACTTCCTAACCATCTGTCTCAAGTACACAATTTGGAAAACAGAGTATCGTGGTTGAAAAACGATCCATTTGAAGTGGTAAATTCCATGCTACCCAAGAGTGCCATTTCGTGGAGTCCAGAAGCAGTGATGGATCCCACACGTCCTTGGCACCATTCGAACCTTGCTTGAGTATGTGCGTGTCGGGCCCAACGGGTGCTGGAAAGACTCAGTGGGTATACAGACTTCTGAAAAACCTGAATGGTATGTACGTCAAAGACCCTCCAAAGAAAACTATGTATTGTTATGGTGTGTACCAACCACTTTACGACGAGATGGAAAAGACTAGCTAACCTTATGTTTCATTCGGGGTTACCTACACAGGTGGACATGGACAACATGGGCTCATCATTTTGGATGATCTCATGCACCAAGTACTGGAGCACAAAGACATAGAGCTGCTGTTTACACAAGGATGTCATCACAGAAGATTGGGCGTCGTATTTATTACCCAAAACCTGTATGGACAGGGAAAGTCTGCAAGAACCATTGCTCTCAACACTTGGTATCTCGTTCTGTTTAAAAACGTGTTAGATACATCACATATCATGACGCTGGGTCGTCAGTTGTTTCCAGGACATGCGGGTGTTTTGGTACAAGCTTACAGGGATGCCATGAAGACCCGTTTTAACTATTTGGTGGTGGATATGTCGCCACACGCCGATGACAAATTAAGACTGAGAACTCGGATATTTCCCAAAGAAGACTCCATCGTCTACGTCCCGAGAGTATAAATAGCACTGTATTTTCAAAGCCACGTCAAAATGTCTCAACTCATCAAGGAGAACCTGATGTTCTTGCAGTTCTTGCTGTCTGGTAAATCGACAAAACAGACAAGTCTGCTGTTGAAACATATAACCAAGGATCAGTTGAAAACCTTGACCTTCATTATTGCCAATATATTGCAGTGACGTTCCACTCTCCAAACAGGCATTTGAAAAGTTGAAGAAACACAAAAAAGTATTACGTGTGTTGGGTGACAAGACGGTTCCTGTCAAGAAGAGAAAAGGTGTTACGAGCTGATATCATCATACTCGTGTTACAGAGTATAGCACCCTTGTTAAAGACAGTATAATGCAACACGTGACAAAAAACATTCTGATGCCTGAAGAAAAATATATACGACTATTAAAAGGACAAGTGATGGATACCACACAAATTGAAGATGGAAAAAGGCAAACACCCCATGGCTATGGAAGCTTAAATGGTACCCCAGTTGATGACATATGTCAACTTTACGACTTTTAACAATACGACTTGTTCCGATATTTTGCGTATTGACGACATCTTTACTCCGTCATTCTGGCTTTTATAGCGTCATGACGACTAAATTTCTTAAAAGTCTTCTTTCAAAACACGTCAAAATCCGTTGTCCAAACAAATCGAATTCGTTAATGTCGGATTCACGAGAAATATGGCGACTTAATGACTAAAGGTATGGCGTCATCCGTAATCTTAATGCGGAAGTCGACATGCTGCATGTCGGTTTGATTAGGTCTCACAGGTGTGTGTACATTCACATGCGAGCCGGCTGTGGCGGTGAAAGGTTGAGGACTCTCACTGAAGCTGAATTTTAGAGATGTTTCTCTCCATGTGCCGGACACTACAAGTAAGATTTATAAAACATATTGGTTATTGATGTTTGTTTGTTTGTTTTGGTTCTTGTTTTATTTGTTTAATTTTATTTTAAAACAAAAATACCAATAATGCTATAACTGCTTGAAATTTGGTTTAGTATGGCCGAGATTGTAATTAGCTAGTGTCACTTAGTGGGTCGCGGGTACGGAACCAGCTCTGTCGGTAGAGCCCTTGATTGAAGTGTTTGGGTTGAACAACCGAATGTCCTCTCTGGACCTATTATCTAATTGTTTTATCCCGTTCCAACCAGTGCTCAACGTCTGGTATAACAAAGGCTGCTGTATGTACTGTCCTCTGTGGGAAAGCACATATACAATATCCATGGTTGCCAATATAAAAACGTAGCGGATGTTCTACGTCTCACAATGATCAAATGTTTGACATCCAATAGCAGACGGTTAATAAATCGATGTGCTCTGCTGAATCGAATCGTTAAGCAAACTTAAGGTGCATACACACAAAATCAGTCCAGCAGATTCTAAAGGGGGTGGGCAGTCGCTTTTCAGAGGGAGATCTCCATACCCCACACACAAATAATCCTGACTTAAAAAGCTTTGTTTTCTTTTCTTTTACTCTTCCAGCTGGTACAGTAGATTACCGTTTATTGTTTTGCTGTTGGAGATGGTTGTGTGTGTGTGGGTTTGTTTTTGTTTTTTTTACGATGTGTGTCCATATTACGAATTGTATATAATACTTTTTCATATTTGAGATTATTTTCATTATAACAATCATGAATGTATATTGTGTGCCACTATTAACTGTACTTTTTATGTTTCAGATAATTACTATTATAAACTGTCTGTTCGTACGGCAAAACATTGCTATACCATATCCAGGCCAAAATGCACCATTGGAGGCACTTGTTAGATATTATTTCGATTTGTCTTACTCTTCGGATGAAATTTGTGGATTTCTATTATTTGTTCATGGCATCCTACTTAGTGTGTCAAGTCTTAAAAAATTAAAAAGAAAATTTAATCTAAGAAGATATAACAACGAGAGCCCAATATTTCAAGTGATAGAAATACTATTACATCTTCACCGCCAAGGTTACTCCAACTTGGGATACAGAGCAATGTGGAAATTGCTTAATGTACAGCTTAATGTACATTGTGGTTTGCATGTTACTCAAGCCAATGTTGGATTAATTTTGAGAACTATCGATCCAGAAGGTGTACGGCTAAGAACTGCACACCGTTTGAGAAGGCGAATTTACTGTAGCAAAGGACCAAACTACGTTATTCACATTGATGGATATGATAAACTAAAACCATTTGGAATTGCAATTCATGGTGCTATTGATGGATTTTCACGTAAAATTTTATGGTTGAAATCGGGACATTCAAATAACAATCCTAAGTACATTGCACGATTTTACTTGGATTTCATTATGTTGGATTTCATTATGTCGCTGAAGCGAGTCCCAAAAGTTGTTCGAGCAGATGCTGGGTTCCCAAAATGTGCTCCCCTGCGTGTGCTGTAACCTCACTGTGGTGCAGGGGTGTAACATTCTCTTTGAGAATGGCCAATACAGCACAAATTGAAGTTTACAGTAAAATTCGGTGTCCGTAAAATTCTGTGATATTTGTATTTGTATTTTTGCACAGTTCTTTACACTGTTTTTGTTTAAACCTTGAATTTTTATATTGATGTTGATCATCACTTTATTTATTTGCATTACCATAGTTTGACACCCAATAGCCGATGTATTTTTCGTGCTGGGGTGTCGTTAAACATTCATTCATTCATTCATTCGTTAAACATTCATTCATTCATTCATTCATTCCAAAATGTGCTAATAAGAGATTTGCAGATTGCACTCTGAATGGATCACCGAGACAGTATGTGAGGACCAGGAAGGTCTACAGCAAATCAAAGAATAGAACGGTTTTGGGGTAGTTTAAAGTCAAGTTTCACTCAGTTTTGGAGAAATCAGTTTAAAGATTTGAGAGATTCTGGACAACTAAACGAGGCTGACCAGCTGCATGTGGAATGCCTTAGATTTTGCTTTCTTCCTGTCATTCAAAAGCATTTAGATATATTTGCCCAAAACTGGAATTTACATAGAATTCGAAGGCAAACCAGTGACACATCATTCTATGGTATTCCGAATGTACTGTACCATCAGCCACTGGTATATGAATCACAGGACTGTTCTCTCCCATTACCATGTACTATAGCTACATTACAGGAATTGGCTGACGAGTATACGGAGGTGTTCCCCACACGAGGCTGCACGAGTGACTTTTTACAAATTTAATCGTGGATCTTAGGAACAACAAGGAATCAACTACCTATTTCTCAAAGTTACGAAGAAGCAGAAGCATTGTTTTGTGAAATGATCAGCGCATTTGATTTAATAGAAACTGTATCTCAGTAAAATAATATTAGAAACTATGTGAATAAAATCATAGTTCATATCACATTACGTACTAGTATAACACGCGTACACATTTTTAATATGTGTTTATTTAGCAAACACTACACCTAATGCCCGTGTGTGACCCGAACATTACCGTTAGCTCTTTGCTTTATAAATATTAATATCAACCTTGCAGATGCATGTATCTATGTCTGCTTAATAAATAACATAAACGTAAACATTTGTCCGGGTATAATTATATGATTGACTCAGCTACTTTAATTAAAAAGCAGCCTTTTTGTCATTACACAGCACCTTTTTTTCTGAGCAACACTGACTGATAACACATAATAAATGTTTGTTTTTGATTTTATCTAATGAACAACAAAATAGATTTTAATCAAAATGGTACTTCATCACGATATCGCATTTTTGGGGTTACCCTAACTCAAGAGATGATATTAAACCTATATTAGGCGGACTATTTGTTTTTGTTTATACATAAACATTTAACACAGGTCATTAGCTTTTTTCTATACTTAAAACACTGTGATAGGACGAGACGTATTCCAATGATACAGCGCTCGCCAGATGCGCGCTCAGTCTAGGATCGATCCTCGTCATTGGACCCATTGGACCATTTCTCATACAGCCATTTCTCGACAACTGGTCTACCAAAGGTCATGGTATGTACTATCCTGTCTGTGGGATAATGTATATAAAAGGTTTACTCTAGAAGAGTGGCGACAACGGGTTTCCGTCTCTCAATATTTGCATGGTCCTTAACCATATATCTTACGCCATAAAATCGTTCCTCCACACTTTAGCCTCACATTCAAACGTGTAAAAGTCGTCTCTGGCAGGTCACCACAGTACCCAAAGTCTAACAGTTCGGCCATGTTGATTTCAGTCGAATAATATTCCGCCTATTTAAGCTTTAATGAGATTAACATCCTTATAGCGAATGGTAGTATAAACGTTTGTAGCGACCACTAAGATTGCTATAACTTATAACTTCTATTGTTCACAATGGAATTATTGCGAGTGGCTATATCATATGTTCAACGCGGTTCTATTACTCCGAGTATTACTACTCGCAGTACAATATTCACAGTGCTATATTCCGTGTATACTGGTACTTTGGAAAGAAAGAAGGAAATGTTTTATTTAACGACCCACTCAACACATTTTACTTACAGTTATATGGCGTCAGACATATGGTTAAGGACCACACAGATATTAAGAGAGGAAACCCGCTGTCGCCACTTCATGGGCTACTCTTCGATTAGCAGCAAGCGATATTTTATATGCACCATCCCACAGACAGGTAACACATACCACGGCCTTTGATATACCAGTCGTGATGCATTGGCTGGAACGAAAAATAACCCAATGGGTCCACTGACGGTAATTGACCCCCAACCGACCGCGCATCAAGTAAGCGCTGTACCACTGGGCTACATCCCTCCCCTAGTACTTTGGTTCCAGTCACCTGATCATTGGTAGACCATGCACTTTCGTAATGTTTCTTTCTATGCATTACAGATGAATCTATACATATACAGTTTATTGTAGAAAAGTGAAGGTAATCGTTGATATGCTGAATGTAGATGTCGTTATGATGGACTTGACAGTAGGCTATGTTTTATTTTTTAGTGCACATTAGTTAATAGGAGAATTTTGTGAGGGTACTTTGTTTTAAGTAGCATAATGTCCTCAATCTCATGATTAGTTGTGCTCATGAATCTCGTTTCGGCCTAATGGCCTCAAACGAGATTAACACGCGCAAATAATCGTGAGATTTCGGACATTATCCTATACTTATTATTATTATTATTTATCTTTATCACTTTTTTTATGCAAAACATGAATGTAATTTAGTAACAGGATCCAGGGTGTCACTGATTGTGATCTCAAATATATTAATAACGTAAATGTTTATATTTTCCCATACCGTTATAACTGACTCTAATTTTTAAATACTACAAAGTATTTTTTCACTATTAAAGCAGTTTTTGATAATTTGAAATATACATTACTTACATGCAATACCGTTGATTCTGGTGTTTGTAATACCCCGATATGCATTTTTCATAATTCTAAAAACATCCGAGAAGTAATGGTTATTAAGTCAAAGCGCATTTAAAATATATTTTAGGCGGTATTTCCCCGTTTAGATGTCACATACAGTGCAACTGGGTGAGTTCTAGACAGTAAAATGTAAGTAACGTCTACACAGAATTATCAAAAAAGTCTCTACTACTAGTGAAAAGTACTTCGTAGTGATAAAAAAACCCCTAGGATCAGCAATTTTCAATAAAGACTAATATTAATACATCATGAAACATCCCGCTGGTATACCAAGCAATACAATATCATAATTATGATATTCATAATATGTCATTACCGTCCAGGTGGCGTGTACAAGACAACGACTAATAATCTTGTCCACCAAATATACACCTCAGCTATCAAACTAAAATCACAGGAAAAGGCAATAATAGTATACATTAGTAAAAACAAGTTACTAAAGGACCAGTATAACATTGGACTGTACGTTTAAAAAAAAAAAAAAACCCCAACATCTTACGGTACCCAGTTAAAGGCTGATAGATATTCAGTGTGCAATACTTTGACCACATTTGTAACCTGCTTTCAATTATCTGTCGCTACCCCAAGATTAAAAAACAAAATTCGCGAAAATCAACAGACCGATAGGCCTACGCCCTATCTTTAGTTCAAAGTATTCAATTAAGATTCAAGTACGCTGTCATGGGAATACATCTAAGCTATCTGAAGTGTCTTGTCCAGAACAGGTGTTAAGTGTTAATTGTTAATTGAGCCCATAAAAAGTCGCTCTGGATTGGAACCGGCACCAGAATGCGAACCCTGTACCTACCAACAATATGTCCGATGACTTAGTCGCTGCACCACGGAGGATGGTAAAGACTAAGACCCGTGCTTATACATTTTTTAGTCCACACTCGGTTTCTAATAAAGTCTGGAGTCTCTAACGTCATGGTAACGCCATACAAATTGATGAGTTTGACGCCATTAGAGCATGGAGCCTTCACATTTTGCTATGTTATTACATTATTTGTATACACTAGTTCATATTAAGAAATAATATGCAGTTCAATATGCACAGCAAAACCTGAACTGAGCCTTAACTCTATCTGCAGTAAATACATTTAGCGTTGTAGTTGCTGCCGCTATCTGTTATAAAAATTGCAAAATATTGTAGCCTTGATGCCGATAAAGTACTGCAGATAGCGTTTTGGGGATTTTTCTTCATTGACTGAAATATCGCATTCCTGCAACTCATCGCGATCTGTTATAAACTGAAATATGTGAAATAACACACACACACACACACACACACACACATATAGACAGACGCACACACGCATACATATATACACACACACACGCACACACAGACACCCTTGTGTGTGTGTGTGTGGTGTAAGTCATCAGGATGGTATTGGGTGCTATGGAATTTCGACTGTCCCGTACAGTTAATGCCCAATGGAAAGGTGTGCAGTCTTGTATGAAGGACATTAGGCGCAATTTTAAACGCTCGTTACTGGGACCTAGTAGGTGCTGAGGTGTCTTCCTAGGTTGCCTATATTGGCCCTTAAAAGGCCCTGATCTGTCCAGATCCTGCTCTTTCACTAGCCCTCTTACTAAAACAATAATAATAATAAAAACTAATACCATTCACTGCTCTGTGCAGACATCTCATATAGCTGAGGTGTGTGCCCATGATAGCGTGCGTGAACCTTCATTGGATATAAGTACGAAAATAAAGTTGAAATGAATGAGATACCGTGCGTATATTGAATCGGTGATGGCTAACCATCAGTTATATCAACCAAATGAAATAACCAGTATACATTAAGTATTGGTTAAACTTAGCTATCGGGTTCCATGTTGTCAGGTATGGATTTTATTTCCCAATACACGTACTCTAACACATAATGAGTGCACCACTATGTTTAGTGGTAAGTATATGTAAGTCAAAAACACTGACTGCTTCTTCATGACTGGTACATGTTTTTGAACTACTAACAGGGCCGTACCCTGATCAAAATCCTAGTGGGTACTAACGTTTATAAATAATTTTTAACATACTATAAAGATAAACCCTGACATTTCTATGCTATTTTGTACAGTAAAAAAAAAACCCAGTGATATTCTCGGGGGGGGGGGGGGACTGCCCCCTTTGCCCCCGGAGGGTACGGCCCTGACTGTGGTATGAGCTGTCTTGTGTGTGTGGACGTGTATAATTTATAAAGTTTAACTGAGTAATAAAAGTAGCATTGATTTTTCTTTCAATTTAATCAGTTTTGGACAAGATATCCTAGTAACCAGAGTGCCTTGCTCATGACGGCATGATTGAACCTTAATAGAAGAAGTATTCTTGGTCCAAACCACACTTGAATATAACACATACCTGTATTGCGTTTTCACTAACACAGACAGATGCAGTATTCAACATTCGAAATGCTAATTTTACCAAAGGTGAAAAACCCAGTCAAAGATAATAAATAATACGGTATTCAGACCGATGCACGCCTATACTAATCACTGTAACTCTACAGAGATATACTTTACGGAGATAATTATTCTTTGAAACTAATCGTAGAATGTTTTTGAAATGATATCTAGTCTCTATGTTCTGTCCTAGCGAACTATCATAAAGATATGGTTTCTCAATGGCAAATTTTATGCGACGACTCGTCAACGTACACTACGCTCGATTGATATAGGAGAATTAATTAAATGCCCTAGGGGGCGGGATGTAGCCCAGTGGTAAAGCGCTCGCTTGATGCACGGTCGGTTTGGGATCGATCTCCATCGGTAGGCCCATTAGTCTATTTTTCATTCCAGCCAGTGCACCACGACTGGTATATCAAAGGTCGTGGTATGTACTATCCTGTCTGTGGGATGGTGCATATAAAAGATCCCTTGCTACTAATGAACAAATGTAGCGTGTTTCCTCTCTATGACTGTGTCAGAAATGACTATGTTTGACATCCAATAACCGATGATTAATAAATCAATGTGCTGTAGTAGTGTCGTTAAACAAAACAAACTTTTAAATGCCCCATTTTTTAAAAAGTAAACAGTCACCCAGAGCATTATCTGTGGAAACCTGACGACGGTAGGGTGGCCCAGGGACAAATATCAACGTGACTGCATTCCCAAATTGTCAGATCACTTTAATATTATGAAATATACACCTGAACAATAGTTAACCACCACCCACAACACTAGAAAATCTACCATGGCGTACAAGGAGTACGGAAAAAGATCCCCCTGTGCAGAATTTGCTCGGGCACATCACGAGGAATGGCAGAAAATAGCTACTGCTTTTAAAGATTCATCGATTGGTGCCCGGCATGAGTAGGCGTGTCCAGTCCATCCTCCAGACATATCAGTTTGTTTTTTCCAACAGGTCCCTTCAAAAAACATTTATTTTGTATCTCAGGGTTTTTATAATTTGTCACAGCGGCAAGACAAAATGGAACATCACTGTTGCAATAATCGTCGGTGAGTTTTGCTTGGTAAAACATAAATAACTGTACAGGGCACCGATCAGTCTTTTCAGGGGTAGCATATATCAGGCCTCAGACCACAATTAATTTCACATTGTATTCTCATGTAGCCCCAGTGGCTGTAGCACTTTTATTAATTTCACCAGGCCATTAGCATTTCACGGGAAACATTACCTGCCTGGGCCCATTGAACACTCGAAAGGACGACATCTGTTGTCCAGCTCTTTTCCGCGTTATATCAATGTAAACAAACACACGTGGGCTATGGGACCGAATCACACCCATTTCTTTGTATTTTACACAAATTTTGCATGACTTCAATGTGCTCTGGGGAACATTATGCAGTATCAAGTGTAAACCAAGTGCACATATTCACTAACTGCATCCTCTCACCTGTCAAACCCAGTGTAACAATCCAGTATACTAAGCAGCTCCCCAGCCATTAATCACATCACAGGAAAACTATATTTTCTCGCATTAGTTTCCGTATTTTGGACAACCAAATGGGTGGATAACTCTAGTCTGAGGCCTATCAGACCAAAATTGTTTTCACCATGATACTCAAACTCACATATGGCATTTAAATACATATATCAAGTTGCATACAGGCAATAAAAAGAATATTTGATACCAAATATGGCTATTGGAGCCTGTGAAATGGGGGACTGCCTGTGCCGCAAAAGGCGGCAATCTGCGTCAAATTATTCCCAATAGTGGACTAGTAATTATGCAATAACTTTAAAAGTTACAGACATTTTTCTGAACAACAAAAAGAAACTTGCTCCTTATTGTGTTCTCTGCAATTGAAATATAGCAGTTGGCAGGAATATGATTTTTTCTAAAAAAAAAATCAATTTAATTTAAATTGATACATTTTCCAAAAAAAAATTCCCACAAAGTTCTCTTTTTAAACAACATTTAATCTTTAAAACTGTAAAATTTTGGATACTGCACACAGTCAATATATGCCAATTACAAATTAGGACTGCTCGAGTGTCATTCTGGTGAGGGTAATTAGCAAGGTGTCTGCACACCGTAACAGGTCACACCTGAATGCAGAGGACAGGGCACCAGTCTGCAAAGATGCAGTACCGAATACACAGTGTACAAAAAAAAAGCTGTCAACTGCCACTGCACTGAAATGTTTTAATGCATCAGAACTGAAAGTGACATCACACATGAACATATATATAAGGGTGGACATGCATACCACAATAAGTATTTCACTGTTTTATACACTACGAGTCGCATCCATGGAAGGCAATACAAGACGAAAGACACAGTTCAAGAAGGGACATGCACCTTGGAATAAGGGTGCAACTCTGCTGCATGAACATGCAAGTCCAGAATCTCACACTGAGAAGTTGCGACCAGTAGTCCGGATGAATATAAACGAGTTTGCCTTGGTCACGAAGTCGAGTTCCACTTCAGCCACCATATCCACTCCAGATTGCGAAGGTGCGTCACAGCCAGTCCGCCTGCTACGTCCCATTACGAGTACATGTACTGCGTCTGAAATGAAAGAAGAACAACAGTGTAAAGACAAAGAAGGCATGAGAATAATGGACAATGACAGAATGGTAGATGCATGGAATGCAGCTTTCGGATACTACTCAACAGCTTCCCCTGAGTGCGAGAAGCCTGAAATGCAAATATTAAAAGAGGTTAAGTGGGGTCTTTGTTGGAAAATCACACTACACTGTGAGAATTGTGACTTCACTGAAAGCAAATTGTACAATGAGGTGAAGACAAATAAACCTGGCCCAAATGCAGAAAAAACTAATGTGGGTCTTGCTATCGGTCTCCAAGATACTCCCGTCGGCAATACGAGAGCGAGAGTGCTATTGGCAGGCATGGACATTCCACTGCCGTGTCGGAGCAGCATGCAGAGAAGATCATACAAGGTATTAACGGCTGTAACAGATCTAAATGAAAAAGATATGGCACAAAAAGTTGAGCTACTGAAAGACATTAACATGAAACGTGGAAATGAACGTGATGAAATTAACATAGCCATGGATGGGAGATACAACTCCACGACAATAACAAGTCGGAAGAAACCGGGCCAGAATGCATCACAAGCTATAGGACTTGCGTGTGAAACAATGACTGAAAGAAAATTCATTGTAAGTGCCTGCTTCCAGAATAAACTTTGTTGGACCGGAGCCTGGTTAAGAAAGAAAGGTATTCATGTGACGTGTCCCGGTGGTCATCCTGACTGCACAGCAAACTTGCCGCCATTTGCTCCGCTGTCGGAATACGAGATGGGAAAAGATATCGGAACAGACTTGGCTCTACAAGGTATTCTCATAAAATACGTCACAACAGATGGAGATTCCAGATCATCTGCTGGAGTTGATAGTGCTTTGAAACTTCTACATCCAATGTGGAAAGTGCAGCAGCTAGCGGATCCAACCCACTTAGGTCAGAGTCAGTTTCGTAAGTGTTACAAAGCTAACTTCAGTCCAGACATGTTTACTGGGTCCACCCGTGAACAAAAGCGTGAAGCACAGAAGGTATTCAGCCAGGATATGAAAGCAAGGTGCAGTTTAATTCTTAAAGAACTGATGAAACTACACACTGGTAATATCGGTGTATTGAAACGAAACTTACCAAAGGTCCTGCAGTCGACACTTTCGTGCTACGGTGGTGACTGTTCAAAGTGTTCGCGGTACTCGGTCGTCTGCAGTGGAGGAATAACGAACAACTGGTGGCACCGATCCATGTTCCTGGGTACACACAGAATCACAGAGCTGAATATGAATGAAAATGACAAAATGTTAGTACTGGAACTTCTGAAGATTAAACTAAGTATTTCAGCTGTAGAGCAAATGAAACTGTATACAGACACACAGAAATGTGAGGCTGCGAACCGTTCTCTCAGTGTTTCCTTACCTAAGAATGTGAACTATTCACGAACGATGACTGGGAGAGCTGCATCCACCATCCACAGGCTGAACAACGCCCCGGGAACATCGATGATAGAAAAGTGCAAGTACTGTGGCATCGAACTGTCAGCTCGGGTGAGGCGTTCACTGCGTCAGATGGACAAAGAGTCGGACTATCAAAAAAGATATCAAAACAATCCACAGGTGATTAAAAGGCACTTAGTCCAGCAAGGAAGTAAAATTCACTTTAGATCACTTACGATATAAACATTTGCACAGAGATCAACAAGCTGACTACAAGAAAGGATTATTAGATATTGACAGTCAAAGAACAGACAACTCCTGTGACCACAGTTATTCAAAGTAATTTTTGTCACAAACTTTCAAGTGATACATATAATATAGGAACTATCAGTTTGCATGATAGCATTTCTGCTGTGGACATGAACCCTAGACATTGAAGACTGACTTTAAACAATAAAAAATAGTAATGTGAATAAATGTATGCTTTTGAATAAATGTATCATGTGATATTTATATGTGATTTTATGACATAAAATATTTCTTTAAATTAAACTTTGTTATTGTTTTACATTCTTATATGTTATGCATTCTGAGATGCAAGAGGCAGGGAGGGTATTGTCCATGTCCCTGGCAGACATCCCGGTTCACACATTGTATGCGCGAGCTGTTAATTGCATGTGGCTCAGCAGATAAGTGATCTTTAAACATACAAAGACGGTTATGGCACAGGTGACTGATGTCACTGCCATCTAGGTCCATCTCCTTATTAAAGACCATGAAACTTAATCTGTGAGCATTTACTGCACGATACTGGCCTGTGATTGGTGATTTGAACTTAATAGCACCATATCCATATCTGGGAGGCCCATTCCACATTATACATTAACCATTTGGCCCAGGATCACATTTTGAAAAAATTACCCTCTGGTATTTTTGAAAAAAAGCCTCCATTTTCACTTATTCAATTAGCTCAATTACTCAAAGTGAGGCCCTTACAGGGTGCAGGGATACATTCTGATTGAAAAGAATGACCTATGACCTGATACGGGTACAATGCAGGTCAAATCATGTTATAATTTGTGAAATTACAAATTTCAAAATATAAATATAATAAAATTTTATTTAATTTAAAGAAATAAAATATTCATCACCCAAACTGATAACTTTCAGATTTCCACCTATCTGCACAATTATCATGTACATTTTGAGTGCTGTAACTGGCATAGTTACCTCACAATTTGGTATCAAAGTGTGTCACCCTGTGTCAAACATCATTGAAGAAATCCTCCATATTGACTTATTTGACCTTAACCTTCAAAGTGAGGCTCTCATAGGGTGTAGGGATACAGCGTGATTAAAAAGAATGACCTATGACCTGATAGGGGTACAATGCAGGCTGAATTATGTCATAATTTGTGAAATTACAAATTTTGAAAATATAAATATAATAAAATTTAATTTAATTAAACAAAATAAAATATTCACCACCCAAACTGATTAGTTTCAGATTTCCACCTATCTGGACAATTAGCATGTACATTTTGAGTGCTGTAACTGGCATAGTTACCTCACAATTAGGTATCAAAGTGTGTCACCCTGTGTCAAACATCCTACTATATCAGGCCTCCGACCACAATTAATTTCACTATGTATTCTCATGTAGCCCCAGTGGCTGTAGCACTTTTATTAATTTCACCAGGCCATAAGCATTTCACGGGAAACATTACCTGCCTGGGCCCATTGAACACTCGAAAGGACGACATCTGTTGTCCAGCTCTTTTCCGCGTTATATCAATGTAAACAAACACACGTGGGCTAAGGGACCGAATCACACCCATTTCTCTGCATTTTACACAAATTTTGCATGACTTCAATGTGCTCTGGGGGACATTATGCAGTATCCAGTGTAAACCAAGTGCACATATTCACTAACTGCATCCTCTTACCTGTCAAACCCAGTGTAACAATCCAGTATACTAAGCAGCTCCCCAGCCATTAATCACATCACAAGAAAACTATATTTTCTCTCATTAGTTTCCGTATTTTGGACAACCAAATGGGTGGATAACTCTAGTCTGAGGCCACATTCTTGGGGGCAGACTCCAAGTTACATTTAGAACTTGAAATGCGTTCAAAGTTTTCAAGGATCCATGTGAACCTTTATATATTACACTATCTAGAAATAAGAAAGTAAGTCTCACCCATACAAACAAAAACAAACACCAAAAAAAAAAAGAAAAAAAGATACGCAGTGGATATTTAGGTCTCACTACACAGATCACTTCCGGGTGAGAGTTCGTTCATCACAGTTCACTATAGTTCCTAATTGTGACACAAGTTACGGTTCACATATTTACTTCCAGGAAATGGTAAAGAATTAAAACGATATGTATGTTTAATGGTAAGCCTTCTGGCTGTATTTTGCCCATGTTATTTTGTAATATTGTGCATTAAATTTTTGGGACATGGGTCTATAGCGCAAGAGAGCCGGAGTGAATCGGTTGATGAACAACCTGTTCGGACCGATACTACATCCAGATGCGGACATATAGCAAAAAACTGAGACGGAAATGTTCTCAATTTTGGGGTGAAAATAAATCCTTATATAATATATGTTCGCAATAGGGTATGTTAGTGCCAACGAGAACCCGTTCTATTGGCAATCTTCATTTGAAGTTGGGCAATTTAACATGGGTTTCAGTGGGAGATGACATCTGTGTAGTGAGACCGTAGCCGTCCGACGGTTCTTCTTTTCTACTATTTTACCGTCACTTCCGTTTGACATGCGCAGTTGTCACACTTCTGGATATTTTGTGTTTCGTGGTCGGCAATCTCCTTCGGCGGGTTATTTTACCGTCCACAGGTTGCGCTCTTCTGGCACGGTATGTAATGTTATTATTTGAACGTCCTGAAGAAGAACACGAAGCAAGAATGATAATGCTTCAATTTACATAATTTTGGTGTGAAATTTGAAGTTCAATTTGTATTTTTTTGGTTTTGGGATTGGGTCATTTTATTCATATATCCATGCGGTCACTGCATGTATTCAATTCAAAAACCGTCAATGCATTATTCCTTTACTTAAATTCACAGAATTTTTATTAAAGTACTGCTCTTTTTCGAAAGCGCATATTGCGGGTTCCACCGTCGAAAAGGAGCCAAAATCATCCCCCACTGCAAGGGTCATAGCTGCAAATAGCGGAAACTGATCAAGTCCAGAAGTGTGACAACTGCGCATATCAAACGGAAGTGACGGTAAAATAGTAGAAAAGAAGAACGGTTTCCTCAAATGTCAAAGGTCAGTGATCATGGAGCACGAAAGTGCGTACTTGTATGCCTGTCTGTGCCTCACATATTCACTTGTAGAAAGGGTGGACCATAAAAACCCACTATCCAGTATGATTGGCTGTATATTTTTTTTACCACATTTTGTCATCGGGTGCATTTTGGGGGGTTGTCTTATTTATAGAGCAGAAGATGACCTGTGTGAGTGGGCCACACCGTTTTGTAACAAAAACTGTAATCATCCGCCGACTGAGGTTAGTTTCAGCCAGCTACTGAAAACCTGAAATGTAAAAGTTGTGATCTTCAAAGCCAAATCAAATGAAGATATAAATTATCTTTGTGGGTGTGTGTGACATTAGTGCCAACGTGAACCCGTTATAGTAGGAACTTGGGCTAGAAGTTGGATAGTTTAACATGCGTTTCAATGGGAATGAGTTTCTGTGTAGTGAGACCTAAATATCCACTGCGAAAAAGAAAACATCAAAGTTTTAGATTATAAAGCAAATAATTTTGGCACATTATACACAGAGTTCCTCCAGTGAAATATTAATAACATAAAATAATGAATGAATGCTTACCAACCCCCCAGCACGAAAAATAGATCGGCTATTGGGTGTCAAACTATGGTAAAAGCAAACAAAAAATAACATTTTAAAAATAAATATTAATTTCCCGATCAGACACCGATATCGACGAGTACATAAAAAAAGAAAAAAAGAAATTTTATTTAACGACGAACTCGACACATTTTATTTACGGTTATATGGCGTCAGACATATCGTTAAGGACCACACAGATATTGAGGGAGGAAACCCGCTGTCACCACTTCATTGGCTACTCTTTTCGATTAGCAGCAAGGGGTATTTTATATGCACCATCCCATAGACAGGATAGCACATAGCCTTTGATGTACCAGTCGTGGTGCACTGGCTGGAGCGAAAGTTAACAAACGGACGTACTAACCGACAGACGACGCCATACCATAATAAACTAAAATTAAATAAATGCAGAACCTGTTAAACAGTCAGGAACTGCACAGGGGCGTCGGAGATGAGGTGGCAGGTGCAGCCCAATATTACATAGGTTTTTTTGTTGCTGTTGTTTAAAGTTCTAATTTTCAAATTCAAAGTCAAATTCCTTCTGATGCGCCTGCTGGGCGCCGCCCAATATTACATAGTTTTTTGTTGTTGCTGTTGTTTAAGTTCTAATTTTCAAATTCAAAGTTAAATTCCTTCTGATGCGCCTGCTAGGAGATGTGAAAAATGAAATAATGTACTTAATTATTTAAACTACAAATAATTTGTCTACTGTTCTATCGGATACACATCAGAAATAAGCCAATGGGGATATAATTGTATATTCAACTCATTCACTGATAATTCTAACAAGATTGCAATGATGGTAATTACTTTACTGTATTAAATATTACTATAGATGAAGTATGAATAACACTTATAAATAATATATACTAGTGGAAAAAAGTAACTGTGTATGGTTATCATGTTGATAAAAACATAATTTCAAGACATGAAACGATAAAATGATCATATAGCATTATTTATTAGGCAATTAAGCAAAACGTCAATTCATTTAAAATGTCACAGCATCCGTCATTTCATCGGTATTGGGGATGAAAGACATGGGGGGTAAAAAAACAGTTCACAAAGTTAATAGCGCGTATGACCACCGTTTGCGTCGATGCAGGCCTGGCACCGTCGCCTCATAGAGCCTACCAAATTGTTGAAGAATGCCTGGGGAATGCCGTTCCAGATCTGTACTAACGTCTGACCAAGCGCTCTCAACGTCAGCGGCTGGTTAGGCAGTGCACGTACACGACGTTGAATCTCATCCCAGACGTGCTCGATTGGTGCAAGATCGGGTGAGACCGCAGGCCACTGCAACACATCGATGTTCTGCTGTGCTAGAAAATCCATTACCACCCGGGCGACGTGAGGTCTAGCATTGTCATGCTGAAGCGTGATGTGACGTTGCTGTCCTTGCACAAATGGGATGACGTGAGCCTGAATAATGTCGTCACGGTAGCGTACAGCATTCAAATTGCCATCGATGACCACAAGAGGTGTTCGTCCAGTTGACGTGATGCCACCCCAAACCATGACACTGCCTCCGCCAAATGCACGTCGCTCCACAACACAGGCGTCACTAAAACGTTCTCCAACACGACGATACACTCTTGAACGGCCGTCACTGCTGTCCAAGTGAAACCTGGACTCGTCCGTAAACAGTATACCCGCCCAGTCACGGCGATTAAAGTGCAAGTGTCTTCTACACCAAGCCAAACGTGCTACACGATGACGTCTTAGCAAAACTGAACGGACAGCCGGGCGTCGCGGACGGATACCATGTTCACGTAATCGATTCCGTACAATTCTGGGATTAATGGCACGCAATCCAGGAATGGTCCGCGCTGTCAGACTTGCCGTTTGGAATCGATTCCTGAGGTGCACGAGTCTGATGTGGTTGTCCTGCTGTCGTGACGTCACGCGTGGACGGCCTGCACGTTGTTGGTCTCTGACATTACCAACATGTTGATAACGTCTCCACAAAGCCTGAATACTGTTTATGTGTACACCAAATTGCGTAGCGACAGCGTGATGGCGCATACCAGCCTGGATCATGCCAATTGCGCGAAGGCGGTCATTTTCGTTTAGCCTGGGCATTGCTCTGCTACAATTTTCAACAGAAATAACCTGCTTTTCTGTACCCCCGGTTGGCATGCAATGACCCGACAGTTGAAAAGTCGACAAAAACTTGAAAAGTAACATGTTGGGAGAAAAAAATGGGAAAAACATGTTCATGTCCCAGAAGCAAAACTGCACGTGCAAATACGGCATTGACCCAGCTGTTGTGTGGCGGTGCGTTCACTGGTAACATGTACAAAACATCAGGCTAAAATATTGAGCGGTTTTATTTTCATCAGATTTTTTAGGTTACACAGTTACTTTTTTCCACTAGTATATATGGACCAAATAGTGACAATCCAAATAAATACCTGCATTTAATACAGTGTGCACATTGAAGAGCTGTTTTACTACAGGTGATCAGTATTTATGTGATGGCAATTTCGTATTAAATTTTGACACAAATATTATTTACTTATCGGCCATTCTGAAGCTAAAAAAAACCAACCCCCCAAAAAAACCCACCCCACGACACCAAACAAAACAACCACTTTTAGAAAACATTGAAACTGTTGATATTATGGACCCTTTCAGAAATTTATATCCCGATTTAAGGAAATAAAATTAACTAGGTTAGATTTTTTTCCTGCTTTCAAGCAACTTAATGTCATTTGTTCATAAAGTTGTAATCAAGAATACTTACAAGTAAGATTATTCTAGGGTATATATAGTTCTTTATATAAAATTAAATATAATGCAGAAAAGGTAAAGGATTATGGAAAATTAATAATTCACTTTTGAATTTAAAGAATATGTAAAAATTACAAAATAAATTATAAATAATGTAAAATCTGAATATGCTGATTTAATCTATAATCCAGAAAAGGTTCAATGCTAACAAAAGATGAAATAAGAGTTTGAAATAAATGATCAACTATTTCTTGAAACCCTGGTAATGGAAATATGAGGAAAAACTATTTTATATTCTGTATGAACTAAAAAAATTAATAATATTACAGAAAATAAACTGTGCCAAGAGGCAAAATTGATAAAAGTGGGTTAAAATCCAACTAATTGAGGATGGAACAATAGTTACAGATCAAAACTCAATTTTAGCAAGACCATTTTTTAAAAATCAAAATCTGTATTCGGTACCAGGTGAAGAAAATTTCAATGATATTGAAGGAAGATTACAAACTTTCTTAAAAACATAGACAATTAAAACAGCCCTGGTTCAGATGGATTTACTGCAGGTTTATAAAAATTCTTTGGAGCAGATTTAGGGCATTACACAGTTTGATCAATAAATTACAGCGATTCTGTAAAAAAAAAGTCCTGTGCACCAAAACTTGGGATTCATGTGAATTCCTAAAATAAACCAACCATAACAATTTCTTAAAATTAGAAGAACACCACTCACATAAAACTGCACGTATAAAATGACTTCTGCTGTATCACCAACAGAATTAAAAGCATTTGAGACAAAATAATGGATAAGAATAAAACATTTGCATGAGATATAATATAAAGTATATATATATTTTTTAACTTTGAAATATTAAAAAAACCAACAGATTAAAATATTCTGTAAAAATGCTGTGTCTAGAAAAGGGCAAAATGGAAATCTTTCAAACCCTTTAAAACTACAATTTTCGACTTTTAAAATTAAATAAATGTAGAATCTGTTAACATTTTGGTCATTTAGAAAACGTATAGCATAATATGACAACTTTAAAATCATCTAGCATAAGATAACTTTTCCTAAAAAATACAAAATCGGTTAATTTATTCTAATCTACCAGTGGTCTCACAACTAATTATCTTATTATGAATGAATGAATGAATGTTTAACGACACCCCAGCACGAAAAATACATCGGCTATTGGGTGTCAAACTATGGTAATGCACATAAATAAAGTGATGATCAACATCAATATAAAAATTCAAGGTTTAAACAAAAACAGTGTAAAGAACTGTGCCAAAAATACAAATACAAATATCACAGAATTTTACGGACACCGAATTTTACTCTAAACTTCAATTTGTGCTGTATTGGCCATTCTCAAAGAGAATGTTACACCCCTGCACCACGGTGAGGTTACAGCACGCGCAGGGGAATTATCTTATTATTAATATAAACTATTTTATTATAGAAAAAAAAAAAAAAAATGTAAATATGCATAATCAGTTTTGGAAGGATGTACTATTTAGCTGGATGTTAAAACAGTAAAAACATAATTTGAAAAATACAGAAGCAAGGGTTAAATATTTTGTACAATACTAAAATGTAGAAAGAGAGTAAACGATTTCAGAAATATTTTCAGCTTTGTAACCTAAGAAAGAAATATCTAAAGAGGATTTTTAAACTATGACTGTTAATGCTGTAAATTCATTATTACACACATTAAACAATATTAACAATATAACTTTTACACCTGATCAAAGACATATCTTACTTTTCAAAATGAAAATACAGGAGTTAAAAAATCAATGTGATATATTAAATAATACAGAAGTAATACCAAAGTCACAAATAAAGAATGCATCTGAAACTCAAGCTAACAACTGATAAATGTTTTATAGTATCTACGTTGCAAATGCATTAAAGATGCAACCCTATTACAGTTCCAGTATCGACTTCTCCACAAAAACACTTGTCACAAATTCTTTTTTACATATGTTGATTCTAATAAATATAGTTTTTGTATCAGTCTACCTACCGGTCACCGTATAACATTTGTTTTACGACTGCAATAAAGTAAAAAATGTATGGGAAGCTTTGGAGAAATGGATATTTGACAAAATGGGAATCACAATTTTACTTAATAAACAACAAAGTGAGGTAGCTAACTGGATAACAATCACTTTAAAATATCATATTTACTGTATGAAAATATTTAAGAGAGTTTGCATATTATTATTAATGAAATACAAAATAGACTGCAAAACAAATTCCAAGTAGAAACTGAATATGATCAATTTAACAAGCATTGGGGACCGTGGCTTAATCTTTTCAGTTCTCAGACAAAATCGTAAATGTGTTTACATATATATGTTATTTTATTTATTTAATATGGTTGGTGCCCACTTCTTTTTGCTTTTTACCTAGTGAACTTCTTTTTAGGAAATGAAATTGTAAGTGCATTTTGTCTATGAACTACACCTCAGTCTACCATTTATCCGCTTCTTTTGGTATAATCCCAAGTTAGACACCAAAATATCATAAGTTTTAAAAAATAACTAATTTTATAAAATAATAATAATAATAATAATAAAATAATTCATCTGTAGCCTACATTGTTAAACAAATCTTCCATTCAATCCTACTTTGATTTTTTATCAGCAAACTTTTCCAATATCTTTTCTAAAACCCCAGGTCAGTTTTAATACTTATATTATTAATAGTGACTCTCTGGTTCTTAACAGCATTGTCTGAACACATAAAATGGCTTATCAGAGATGAAAGTAAATTTACATTTAATTTTAAAGGTACTTTATTAATTATTACACAATAGCGATTAGCAAGTCATTAAACATCTTCACTGCCACAGACATAACATGAATGTTTTACTTCATAGTCACATGACTGTGTACAGCTAATCGTAATGATCATTGTTCAAATATACACATCATGAAACCTGATTTAAAAGCTACCTACTTCTAAGACCATATAATCTATTTTAAAGATCTGAATATTTCCTTATAATTTTATAATATATGTACCCTGATAAAAATACCACTCTTCAATTATGGATCAAGACTTAGTAAAGTCAGACCCAATGGTGGTTTTCAAGACCTTTCAACTCCATAAATCTGCCTTGAATTATTGTCATACAGGACATTCATACATGTATTTGCTTGTGTAATGTAGAAAGATCATGAACTATCGAATTGCACATCATCTACTGAGAGTGAATTACAACTGTTAATCAAATTAATAGTTGTAACATAATTACCTGTATTGGCGAAAACTAAACACATGTCAACTGTAAGGTAGAAGACCACAGTTTTCAGTAACATTTCACCCAAGATTCATCAATGCCAGTCTCTGACACCATAAATGACTACCTATGTCTTCCAAATAAAGAAACATACAAGTGTTTGTGGTATAACCGAACTGAAAATTAGGGTCATATTTATAAACAAACAAGGTTCACTTAAAATATCTAGATAATTTTTTGGTGTCGGTTCCATAATAATATGCATAAAATTCCAAAATGTTGTACAAAAATTTATGATTTTTAGCACGTTTTTGGCAATCTTCACACTCACCCAAAGGGTACTCAAGTGGGAGTTGTTGTGTAAGTGTCATACATTTTTCGAAACATTATTTATTAAATCTTTAAAATATCACAGTTTGAATGAAACTAGCTATTCAGTTTTTCAGTCAGCATCTTTAAAAAATTACAAACCTCGGTTGTAACACATTATTATTTTAAAATATAGCTCCTTGGCTATCCCTGTGCACAGCAATTTATCCCATGTTCCTAATAATTAGCCCTCACAGAGGTTTCGAAACAGAAACAAAAAGCGAACTCTTTGCATGACAGGTACAAAAAGGAATTAACTGTGTACTGCTACCTAAGACAATAACTCAAGGCACCCCAACCATAACACTTCCTTTGATCCAGGGGCAATAAAATTACAGTAATTTAAGAACACTGTTATCTTGCAACTTTCTAAAAGAATATGCATAAAAACTGTCAAATAAGAATTTTATATGATCATTGTTTTTTTATCACATAATAAATAACAGCTTAGTTTTTGAAAACCCCAGGCGAGTGATAAATCGCACTCCTTAAACCACCAAGGCGAGTGAAAAAATCGCACTTTTCGAAATGCTTAGGCGAGTGATAAACAAATGTTATTAATTTATGAAGTGAACTGGTAAATGTAGCCAGGGGACTTCTGAAAAGATTTGACTGGTATGTTTTCGGAGTCGTCTACCGATTGCTCAGCACAAAATAATTTAAAATGCTTAAATCTAGCTGTAAATGCCTCAACATAATACAAACACATCATGGCTATATGTTACAAGTAATAGAAAAACATTAGAAACCCGACTCACTTCCACAGCATGAGGTGATCTTACAAGTAATAAAACAAATGCATTAACTTCATCAATAACTAAAGTCTTCATTGTTTAATTATCTTATACAGCAACACATGAAACCACAATATCACATTGCACAAGATTAAGTTTGGTAAATGATACTTGTGAGAAAATAAAAAAACAAACAAAACAGTACCTTAGTTTGTAATCTTCAGAAACGTCTTACATATATCAAAGTACCTGATACAGTATCTCTAAAATGGTGTTAACAAAACAAACATGGTCAACACTGACATCATAGCAAAAGTGGACATCAATTTTGGGGGTCTTAATGTATGGTTAATACACTGCATGTGTTAAATGGAATGGCAAAGCCATGATTGTTAGCATGTTAAGTAAAGAGGCATTTATTAGGCCTACCACACTGCACAAACATTTCCTAATGCACTATTACTCCATTTGTCTAGTTCATATAGTAATTACCACATGGCTACCATTTTACTCACTGTCTTCACTTGAAAAACAAAGATATTGTTCTGCAAATGGAACTATCATGTGATAAACACTTGTAACAAATATGACAGCCATCTACAAACAGATGGCAACACCTCTTGAATCAGACAACTTTAACTATGTCTCTACTTAACGGACCTTAAGTTGGTGTCACATCTAAGTGGTTGGGAGTGTGCATCATCACTTGGTGAAGTTTCTTGCCAGACATGAAAACCATCCTTTAAAAATTTTGGTCAACACCATTACCAAATATTAAAGTAATTAAAGGATTCCAGAGTTAAAGGATATAATTAAAACTCGAACAAAAACAACCAATGTTGTTATATACATGTAAGCAAGCATAAAAACAAAAAACAAAAAATCACAAAATTAATCATAAAAATGTAACTGACATAGTCAGGGGACACAAGAGATCAAAAGAGGTGTAACTGTGATCCTATAGTACATCCGACTGAACAACCGATCTGAATATTGTTTTCTGACAAATGTATGCATGTATTACCAACTTGACCATATCTATTTGAATACTGCAAAATACAATAACTAGTGTCACTGTACTATGTAACAAACATAATCCATTAACAATCATGAGACTTTCCTGAACTTGATACAGCAACTCCAGCACAGATAATCAGATTTATCTGAAACTGCAACCTACATTATTTGAATACTTATAATTATATAATTCATAAATCAGCATGAATTACATCATGATGGAGAGTTATTTTCTTCTTGTTTTTTGAGGGGTATTTTTAAAATGTTTTGAGCAAATAGTTCATATGACTTCATACCCAGTGACTTCAGATCTGCTTACATAATAGTGACTGCAACACATGTAATACATTATAGTTTAATGTGTATAACCAAATAAATCTATGAAAGATTTTGTCACATTATGCATCGATTTGAGAAAACAGTACATATCGATGCCTATTTGTAACGTACTTAATTCAGTGAAATACCTTTCCATCAAAGGACATTATAATGCTCTCATATTTTTCAGTGTTTGTATTAATTTCAGCAGAGAATTCACATCACTTTATTATTTTGACAATGGACTTTATTTTCTGTTTCTTAAGATGTAAATAAATGAATAATTCCTCTTCATAAATTTATATCACACACTGGTTCTATGACATTTCTCTACTTGCGACTAATTACTGTTTAACTTTGATAAATATGTGCTATGTGACCAATCAAACACTGCAGTCATAAACCATATAAATGTATGTGGTGAATTGTTACACCTTGTCCATGGCAATAATGTTATAATGAAGATATCAGGAGAGATAGATACAATATAAGTATCTTGTGAAAATGTCAAATATATGTGTATTCCATGAACTTTATTTTTTGGTCAAATGTCACGGATTCCTTTCCCTAATCATACATCGAATTAATTTTTATAATATTGGCTCGGCATTTAGGACACTGTTGTCCTAATGACTGTATTTGGACACCACACACCATACACATGGTATGACCACATGGGATTGAAAAGGCATTCCTCTCCCTCTCATAACAGATTGTGCACATTTTCTCACATTTTGCCTTGAAACTGACCTGCAAAAACAAACAAACTATACATATACATATACTTATACACATACGTTACATACATACGTTACATACATTTATTACATACCTGTTCAGTCTTACTATACTAATACAAACATCAAATTCGTGCAATAAAATAATCTGTATTAGCATATGTGTAATGCAGACCGGAAGTTTTATATCGGGAATCACTTTTTTGTTTTTAATGGAGTTGTGACCAAGGATGCGCCTTTTTGTTATGTTATATATGATTTAGAAATGACGTCAAATCTTGTTTCAAACTTAACAAACTGTCCACGACAGCATTTACCCAAGCCAATTAAAGAAGCATTGGTCATAAATTTTACAAAGTGTGGCACATTTTTTATATTTAATTTTTTTTTACAAATGTTCATAAAAAGATTTGTAATAAATACAGAACTTCACTTAAATCATTTTTTATTCCTATTTATTGCACTCGTTTATTTTGCGCAAGAATATATACCACTCGACCTGCGGTCTTGTGGTATATATATTCTTGCACAAAATAAACTTGTGCAATAAATAGGAATAAAAAATAACGCAAGTGAAGTTCTGTATGTATGTATGTATCAATAAAAAAAATAATAATATATATATATATATTTACACAAATGTATATA
Source organism: Gigantopelta aegis (assembly GCF_016097555.1). Classification (NCBI taxonomy): domain Eukaryota; kingdom Metazoa; phylum Mollusca; class Gastropoda; order Neomphalida; family Peltospiridae; genus Gigantopelta; species Gigantopelta aegis. Next base: position 76,620,598 of record NC_054707.1, on the reverse strand, counting down.
TATACATGTATATATATATATATATATATGTTTAAGAGTACACCTAGCAACTTGGTTTAATGTATTCCATTACACTTCAGTGACTACATTAACATGTAGGAGTTAAATTGATAAAGACATACCAGCTACAGTTGTTTCAATCCTTATACATATACAACTAACACTGAAATTTCTCTACAACTATTCTGTACCTGGAAGTACTGATATGGTGATCAACTCCGATATATATATTTTTAATACTTAGCTTGTTTGAAATTAAATTTATTGTTGAATGGTGCATTCAACCAATTTTATAACAGTTAAAAACCATAAAAATAATCTGAGAGAAAACATAATGCCACCATTCCATAGGTTACCCCAACTGAATAAACAACCAGGGATATTTTATATACACTTACCCAGACAGGACCGAACATACCCCAGCCTTTGGTATACCAGTAGTGGAGCAAGGGTTAAGAGAGGACAAATACAATGGTAGCCAGGCCCACTGACATGGTTCAATTATGTGTACAATGTGTGTGTTTGTGTCTATATATGTATATATCTTTTTCCCCCAACACATCACTGGACATCTTTCCAGGTCATAAACCATCAAAGTGTTTAATAAGTGAGTGCTGCTTACATTATTTTAACTTCTTTTATCTAATATAAAACTTTTAATACAAAACATTTACAATGCATAATGAAAATTATACTCCTCAAAAAATGTCAAGGATTGTATATTGAAAACCAGTATGAATTTTGTATGTGTTTTCTTTTTTCTCAGAATTGTTTCTTTAATCACATTTTATACAGTTAACAACATGGACAAACAATTAATGAATAAACAACTATAGTTCAAACCAAATATAAGTTCTGATGTTATGTGCAAAGTAAATACTGATACTTAACATTTTTGGAGGAGTATATTCAACTGGATTCCATCCAATTAATAGTTGGGGAATGTGATGCTTAGCAGAAGGTAAAATATTAAAACCTAACCATTTAATGGCTCTCTTTGCCAGATTCCTCGATGTGTTTCACTTAAATTTTCATTCACCTATTTATAACATTAATGGAACCAATTACAAGGCAAATTGAAACATTGGTCCTGTAATAACTGATTCAAGCTATTATGTAGTCAACCATTGTGGGGACCACATAAAAATATCAAACAAGATGTGAACTCAAATGTTAAGTCTAGTAGGCAGGAAACAAATGAAAAGTTTTGTCAAATAATGTAAAATTGTTCAACATTATGGTAATTTACATACAATGAAAAATATATGGCACCAAAGCCTACAAAGTTTAACTTCTTTCTTTAATGTTTCTAATAATAGTGAGATTAAAATGACTGGTTATATGGACAATTTGAAAGAATTAATAAATGTGTTACTTAAGAAAATGAATATACGTCATTCATTATTTTTTCCATGTACCCAGTAGACAATAATAAACTTTTACACAACAGTTTTTTTCTCCTATTTGCCAACAATCAGAAGAGTAAGTTTGTATGAACTAGGTATGTTAGCAGTAATTAAAACAACAATGCCTTTACTGTGGTGCCACGCTGTCAAATAAAATAAAGTGCCATAAAATTAAATTGCCTTCTGAATCAAACTAGATGTAAGGCATGCTTTTCAGTCAACATGCTTTATTTAGATAAGACCATTCTTCATCGTTCACACTAGTTGTTAGCAAAATATATGTCCAAAACATGATCATGAAACATAGGACTGTTTTCCACAACCATTTAAATAGGAAAGGCAATTTGTTCGTAAAAGGCCTCATATATCATCTCTTTTTTTTTTGTATTGACATACCGTAGGTGTCCCACTATCCATCCATGTTCCCATATCCACAGGTGATAAAGTCGTCAACTGTATTGATGTTGCCCTTATTGGTGATTCCTGTTGTGTTGTTGTTTGTGGTGGCACTGACTGTGGTAATTGTGACATTTGTGGTAGTGGCTCTGTCAATACAGTCTGTGGTTGCACTGGTGTTGGCAGTGATGTCTGTGGTGGTGGTGATGGACTCGAGGACAGTGTGTGTGCTGGTGATGCTGGTGATTCCTTATCCGACATGGAGTCAGAAGCAACAGTAAAACCAGCATTAACGTACGCAAATGGTCAAATACAATCTAGTTATTCCTTAATTGAAAACAAAGTGTTAAATGTAATCTGCAATTCATGTTTTTAATATATTGTATTAGTGCTGAGGAACATCACATTGAAGATATTTTAACTTTATTGTTACAATATTCTATTATTACCACTTTGGTGACCATCAAATTTTAACAATACTAATAGCTGAGGAGAGCAATCACTCATAAACTTTTTCAAGAGAGCTTTTCTCAGCTCCTGAAGATTTCACAAATGGCAGTCATTGTGACCATAACGATTTTACGAATACAGAGATTTGGCATTATGTTCTACACAAGACATCAAAGAAAACTCAGAGTAACAAAGGTCTTTTCATTTAAACTGTTAATATCTAAGAGTTGCCTTCATTTGAAAAACACATGTACACGTATTTCATTAACATTAACATTTAATGCGAACAGGGTGGCCAACCTAAAGCAATTTTTTCTCCTCGAATTTTCAGACATTTTAATTTTTAAGTGCATGAACACATTTTTCAAAATGATTATTAAAGGCTAGTGAATGCACTTTCAAAAAAAATAATAATTAATGAATGCAAATTAATTGTTTTTTAAAGATACTTTAAAGTTCAAAATGCGCTTGAAAAACAACCTACATTCATACAACCACAGAGCTACTAACAATACACCTTTATTATTTTTATTATGATGTTAAATGTAAGGACTGAATAATAAAACCATAACTTTCATTTGGGACCACTAAGGTCTACGACAGTCACATTTTGCACCCTTGTTTTGGCTTCGTACACAGTAAATAAAACATATCCAACGGTACTTTTTATTTCTTTCATACTTTGAAACTTAAAATTAATATTTTGTCCAGAATTATGAAAAATTAAAAAATACTGACCTGTAAACAACGTTGTCTGCCTGTTATAGAAATTTGACAAGGGTCAAGGTTAGTAAACCAGTTTTTATTTTAATGTGGCGAAGCATTGTAATAGTATGGCTAATTTTGAATTTGAATGACGTCAGTATTCCAATGGCGTCACTTTGAATCTCCTTACAATAACCACACTGGGTATATGACGTTTCCGTTTTAAGAATGCTGGAAAATTTCCAATGCAAAATTGCTATTGAATTTTTTTTTCTTGAACATTACTAATGCACCTGAATGTGTTTAAAGAAAATCTTGTGATTACAAAATTGTACCGTTTACGAAATATGCATTTCAAGTGAAATTACGGTAAGATATGCTATATTTATTGTGTACGAAGCCAAAACAAGGGTGCGAAAAAAAAAAAATATATATATTATATATATATTATATATATATAATCTCAAATAAATTATGGTATAAATTGGTTTCTAGGTTTGCAGTTATGTAACAGTATTGAAATTCAAGAGGTATTTAAAGCCATAATAGGTGGTGTATTTTGTATATTTAAGCACTTAAAGTAGGTTATCAGCTTTTTGTTTTATTCTCATTGCACCACAGTTTGTTTTCCTTCTCATCTTATTTTCAAACTGTTACATTTCATACCATTGCTTATGATGTGACACGAGCAATTGCTCTCACTTGCGTGTGCTCATGCGAAATGATTTCCACGTGGGCGAAACATAGCTCACCTTGTCACATGCCGATAGCACCATAATATGGAACTGTTTAGAAAAATATCATATATATCTTAGATTTCTGTGGAAGTGATGTTTTAAATTAAAAGACACACACAATTAGATATTATATAATTTAAAAATCTAAAGAGAACCCATCTCATATTTTTGCAAAAAGATTTTGAGACAGTTTAACAACACTCCACAAGCACTCGTGCAAATCAAATGCTGTTTTTAATGAACCACCAAAATCATTCTAATTAGGGTTTCTGATAAAAGATTTGATTGAATATTGATAGAACAGTATTGAACAAAAGTTTGTTTTGTTTAACGGCACCACTAGAGCACATCGATTAATTAATCATCGGCTATTGGATGTCAAATATTTGGTAATTTTGACTCATAGTCGATAGAGGAAACCCGCTACACTTTTTCTAATGCAGCAAGGGATCTTTTATATGCATTTTTCCACAGACAGGAAAACACATACCACGGCCTTTGTCCAGTTGTGGTGCACTGGTAGGAACGAGAAAAAACCCAATCAGCTGAATGGATCCACCTCAAGCGAGTGCTCAACAGTATCAAACAATGACCATGTACTACATGTACCACCGGTGATACAATTTTAAATTGTCATTTCCCCTCAGCATGATCACATTAGTTGTGATGGAACGTGCACAAGGAATGTAAAATACTATATTATACCTTACTAGGTTTCATTTTACTTATTTCTAGATATATATATATATATGGGTGGGGGGGGGGGGGGGGGGGGGGAGAGGGACAACATTTCTGGATAAGGGAGATTTATATGTCGAATATGGTAGGTCTGTTGTCCTCAAAATATATCAATTTCAGTACAATGTCGATGTAACTGACATTTATTTGATAGGAGTGCAGAAATAGTAAACATTTCATTAGTCTGCTGGACCAGTGCAACAAAAATTTACTAATCCACAAGAATATCTACTAGTTTGTTAGCCTATATCAATATTATATCGTGACAAAGTCATCACTTCAAATGAGTATGCAGTAAAACTAAAACTTGTTCCAGGGTGTGCATTTTACGGTCACATCGCTCGTGGCACAAACCAATAGTACTGATAGTACAGCTAATTCAATTATGAGCGAACATATTTCAGATTTAATTATGACCAATAACCACAGATAAAAAAAACCCCACTGAATATCACACCTCACTATATACAAAACACTGTATTAACACAATACCAATGATTTTATTTGCTGACGTGCATTTATCAGTATTCTGCATCAAGTGCTTGCGTTCAGACAAACACACAATAACAGTGACTTTACATGAACAAGAATCCGATAAATATTGTTGGTTTTAATTTATTATTGGAGAATACAGATGTGAAACTGTTAAATAGAAGCTCCATAACATATTCTTTTTAACTGCGAAAAACATTTGTGTATATGGTATAAAGGTGTTTTAAGTTGTCATTACTTATACACGAGTGTGTTGTGGGATGTTAACAGGTATTTTCTGTTATATGGATGATGTAACTTTCCCCAAGCAAACACTGATCCAAATATATTTTCAAGAGAATTAGTTTTTACTATTTTGTATGAATCAGACTCTTGTTGATCAAGCATACTAAACTTACCAGAAGAAGAGTTTTCATACGATTCATTGCTGCCTGTATCTGCATATAAAACAGTTTGAATTAGAAACGTCATTTTCACACCCCTGTGTGTGCATTAACCTCACCGTGGTGCAGGGGTGAACATTCTTTTATAGAATGGCCAATAAATGCACAACTCCTCGTATGAGGCGCCTTGTTTGCCGTGAGGTGTGCTGGTTATCCGCAGCTTCATGTCCCCTTGTTGGACTCGATGGTGGGTGGGGAGCATGATTGATGAATTATATGAACTATATTATGGCTCAAACAACAACACTAACTTTTGATGGGACCCTGAAAAGGGCCCACACCGAAGTTTCGGACTCTTCGTCGTCAGATGAAGAGTCTATGACATTGCATGTTAAGAAATCGAAGGTTATTTCTTTGAAATCTTGGCCAAGGTTTCTTGTCATCGGTTCTTCCGATGATGGGGCCTTGATGAAACTGTCGCCTTTTGCGATACAAAAAGGGCTTGAAGGCTTGGCTGGAGAGCCCAAAAGTGTTAAGAAATTGAGGAATGGCTCATTGTTGATTGAATGTTCAACAGAGAGTCATTCTAGACATCTTCTTAAATCAAAAATGCTTTGTAACATTTCCATCAATGTTAGTCCTCATGCTACTCTTAATTCATCAAAAGGAGTAGTTCGGTCTAGAGACTTGGAAGGAGTTAGTGAGGATGAGATTTGCGAAAATCTCTCATCACAAGGTGTGTTGTCAGTCAAGCGGATAAACGTTCGCCGGAATAACGCTCTTGTTCCGACGAATACTTTGATCCTAGTATTTAACACACCTAACCTTCCAGACTCTATTAAGGCAGGGTATTTGCATATACATGTTGTGCCATACATTCCTAACCCTTTACGGTGTTTTAAATGTCAAAAGTTTGGACACGGACAGAATACATGTCGCAACACATTGACATGTGCTCGTTGTGGTCAGTTTGACCATGACAGCAAGGAGTGTCAAAATGATGTGATATGTACCAATTGTAAAGGGAAACACTTTGCGTACTCGCGAGAGTGCCCAAAGTGGAAAGTGGAAAAACAGGTACAGCAGGTGAAAGTAGAAAAACACCTGTCCTTTACTGATGCTAGAAATTTGTAGATGCTTCCACACACGTGGCATCGGGTAAATCTTATGCCACAGCTGTGAAGGTTTCTACAACCAGTGTAGCTATTCAAACTGACTTGACTTGGCCAAACAGTGAGGATAAATTTAAGAAGATTTCTGATCTTGAAAAGGTGCAAAAGCAAGCTGCAAAAGCTGCTACTAACAAAGTTTCAAAATCTGCCCAGGTGTCTTTGGATTCTGGAAATCCACCAAGAGGCTTATCTTCTGGGGAGCCAGGTCCCAGTAAGCCTCCGCCACGAAAAGACACTAAGAAACACAATAAGAATTCTTCTTCAGGACGATTGAAGAAATATGAAAAGCAGTTGGTTCCAACCAACAATCCATTTGAACCTTTGGCTGATGTGGATGATCAAATGGATATAGTGCCAGATGATCTTCCACAACCGCACAGATCTCATAAGCCAAAGATAACTCCCGTACTTCCCCCTAATGGCTAATTCAGTCATTCAGTGGAACTGCCGTGGACTTAGGCCCAATTTTGATGAATTAAGTCTTTTAATTCAAAAACATAATCCTCTTGCAGTGTGTCTTCAGGAAACTTTCTTGAAGGACACTGATCATATTACCATGAGAGGATTTAACCTCTATCACAAGTTTCAAGAAACTGAAAACAGAGCATCTGGGGGTGTATCCATTTTGTCAATGAAAACATTCCTCAGAGTATAGTAGCATTAACTACACATTTACAAGCTGTGGCTGTAAAGGTCACGGCTCATAAAACTATAACTCTGTGTTCAGTTTACTTGCCACCTCGTAATCATTTTAATTTTAATCCGAGGGATCTTCAAGGTCTTCTTGACCAGCTCCCTACTCCCTTCATTGTTATGGGAGATTTTAATGGTCACCACACTTTGTGGGGATGCGAGGATGTAAATATTAGAGGAAAACAATTAGAAGACTTAATTCTCAAAAATGACTTACTTTTATTTAATGATAAAAGTCATACATATTTTCATTCTGCAAGTGGTTCTTTCACTTCTATAGATTTAACTCTTTGTAGTCCATCACTTTTTCTTGATTTCTCCTGGAAAGTTGGTTCAGACCTTTGTGGTAGTGACCACTTTCCCATTATTTTGGAGAATGATGGACCACCATCACTTGAAAGGGTTCAAAGGTGGAAGTTGGCGAAGGCAAATTGGGGTCAGTTTCAGCATCTGTGCAGCACTCGTCTGCAACAATTTGCCATTACTGATGCTGATGACTCCATGTCTTTGTTCACTTCCATCTTGAAGGACATTGCAGATGAAACTATTCCTAAGACTTCGGCAGTGCCAAAGCGTTTCAATAAACCATGGTTTAATGATACTTGCAAAGATGCATTCAAAGAGCGAAACAGGTTGCTTGAGCGGTTCAAACGTGAACCTACAGCAGACAACCTGGATGCATTTCGTATTGCTAGGGCTAAGGCTCGCAGAGAGATTAGACAGAGTAAGAAAACATCTTGGAGAACTTTTGTCTCCAAGTTGAATTCACAAACATCAGTAAAATCTGTCTGGAATAGGATCCGTAAAATCAAAGGTAAAGAATCCAGTAATACAGTTCATCATTTGTCTGTCAATGATACGGATGTCACGTCTCATCGTGACATTGCTAATGCATTGGCAGACAACTTTTCTCATAACTCATCTTCTGCTTTCAGTACAGATGCTTTTACATCTGTCAGAACTACAGCTGAAAAGCAGTCCATTAATTTTTCATCTGAAAATGCTGAAGTGTACAACAGGCGTTTCTCTATGGAGGAATTGCAGGATGCTCTTCGTAGAGCCCATGATACTTCAGTAGGTCCAGATGAAATTCATTATCAGTTGTTAAAACATTTACCTGAATCATCTTTGATGGTTCTTTTGAATATTTTTAATAACATCTGGATTTCTGGTGACTTTCCTTCTGATTGGAGGAAAGCTATTATCATTCCTATTCCCAAGCCTGGTAAGGATCCAACCAATCCTACTAGCTATCGCCCTATCGCTTTGACAAGTTGCATTTGTAAAACCATGGAACGCATGATCAATCGTAGACTTGTCTGGTATCTTGAATCTCACAAATTGCTCACTAACGTGCAATGTGGGTTCAGATCTAGACGTAGCACGGTTGATCATCTTGTTAGATTTGAAACGTTTTGTAGGGAAGCTTTCATCCATAATCAGCACTTGGTTTCAGTGTTTTTTGATTTGGAGAAAGCTTACGACACCACGTGGAAGTATGGGATTTTAAACGACCTCCATGGCATGGGCCTAAGAGGTCGACTTCCAGTTTTTATATCTCAGTTTTTAAGAGATAGATCTTTTAAAGTCCGGGTGGGGTCGACTTTGTCCGACATTCACCCACAGGAGATGGGTGTGCCTCAAGGTAGTATCCTGTCTGTAACTCTATTTTCTGTGAAAATTAACAGCATCACCCAGTGTTTAACACCTGGTGTCGATTGCTCGTTATATGTCGATGATTTTCAGATTTGCTATAGATCGTCCAATATGAGTATCATTGAACGTAAGTTGCAGCTTTGTTTGAATAAACTTCATCAATGGGCAACTGACAATGGCTTTAGATTCTCAAAGGCAAAAACGGTTTGTATGCATATCTGCCAGAAAAGAGGTCTTCACTTAGATCCACAGTTGTTTTTGGACAAAAATCCAATTCCAGTTGTGGAGGAGACTAAATTTCTGGGGGTTATATTTGACAGGAAGCTATCTTTTGTGCCCCATCTTAAATATGTTAAAAAGAAGGGCTTAAAAGCTCTCAATATTTTAAAAGTTATTGGTAATACGGAATGGGGAGCAGACCGCAAGGTTATGCTCCGTCTGTATAGATCTCTTGTGAGGTCTAAACTTGATTATGGATGCATTGTGTATGGGTCGGCACGCAAGTCTTACTTGCAGATGCTAGATCCTATACACAATCAGGGACTTAGGCTTTGTCTTGGTGCGTTTAGAACATCACCTGTAGAGAGCTTGTACGTTGATGCACACGAACCTTGTTTGGGTGCTAGACGTGCAAAGCTTTCTCTGCAGTATGCTGCCAAGATTAAATCTTTACCAACACATCCAGCTCATGATGCTGTGTTTGACAACAAATATATGAAGTTGTTTGATGCAAGGCTAAATGCTATTCGTACATTTGGTCTTCACATTAAGCATTTTTTGTCGCTTTCCAACATTGATTTAACTGACACTTTGGAAACTCCTTCATATTTTGTTTTACCACCATGGTGTATTACACCACCTAAAATTGTGTTTCATCTGGCGCATCTGCAGAAAGATCGTACAGATGCAGTAGTTTATAAACAATTGTTAATGGAAATTCAGGACAAGTACCGTGATTACATTCCTGTGTATACAGATGGATCACGGGATGGGAATTATGTGGCTTGTGCTACAGTTTTTCCATCAGACACAATACTTTCCATGCGACTGCCTGATTCGGCATCGATCTTTAGTGCTGAAGTTTCGGCAGTCATTAAAGCCTTAGAAGAAATAAAGGATTCTAATGCATCCAAATTTATTATTTTTACTGACTCACTTTCGTGTCTTCAAGCTTTACGTAATATGAAGATGGACCATCCCTTAATTGGGATGGTGATACGAAAGTGTGTCTTTTTATCTATTGTCAATAAAGACATTGTATTTTGTTGGGTACCCAGCCATGTTGGCATCAGGGGTAATGAAAAGGCAGATTTAGCTGCCAAGTCTGATTTGGATTTGCCTCATGCCAGGGTTGGTGTACCGTATACTGATTTTAAATATGGTATTAACAAATTTATCTTTTCGATTTGGCAACGTGATTGGGACGGTGAGGTTGCGAACAAGCTTCATGCTATCAAGGCAGTCTTGGGAGAGTGGCAGTCCTCCTATAGACAGTGCAGGAAGGATGAAATAGTCTTGTGTCGTTCCCGCATCGGGCATACATATTTAACCCATTCATTTATCTTAAAGAAAGATCCTCCACCTCAGTGTGAGCACTGTCAGTGTCTTCTGACTGTGCGACACATTTTGGTGGAGTGTACCCATCTGAAAGCAATTCGAAAAGATATATTTGGACTACGAACTGTGATGGAATCCTTTCGATTCCATCCAGAACTTATTTTACAATTTTTACGTGATACTGAATTTTATTCAAAATTTTAATATATATATATATATATATATATATATATATATATATATATATATATATCTGTGATATTTGCATTTTTACACAGTCTTTTACACTGTGTTTTTATTCAACTGTTGAATTTTTATATTGATGATGCTCATCACACTGTTGTTTCATTTTACCATAGTTTGACACAGAATAACAAACTCAATACCAGTAACTATAAAGTTTAAGTCCCTTGTGGCAAGTTCAAGTAAAAATTGTTTCTCTCAAGACAAATTACACATTAAGTGGTAACTCGTTTATTATATTCTCTGCGTGTATTTTGTAAATACCCATCATCCACTTTTCTGATCCTTTCAGGACAATGAGTATTGCTTGCTATGTGCCAAAAGTTTTCTTCGTCCACTTCCATGCCATCTTCATTTAGTACAAACTTGATGTCCATTGTGGTATCAATACAGAATTTTTGCTGTGCTAAAACAAAGACATAACAAAGGAAATGGAAAGAGCATTATTATTATTATTGTAGGGTCTACTGCCATACAATTTTTGACAATCATATGTTTTTGAGCAGCAATTTCACAATTTGACAGAACGAAGTTGTTCTGGGACTAACAAAACATTCTGCATGTCAAACTGTATGGTTTAAGGTCAATGGAATTAAACCACTGATTAAGTTTTGTATAATTAGTAACAAATACCATCATATCAAAATGTTGTTAACAACCCTTAGAGTATCAAACACTATACAAAAACGTAGGCCTTAACCTTTGTATCACATGGTAAGGAAGAAAGGTCACTGCTATAGTCTAGGTTGCTACCATCATTAGAATTGTGGTTTTATTTTCTTGATATATGTCTTAATCAGTAAAAGGAAATATTTCATGTTTTAATTTAGAATTAATTAATGAAATTGACATTGTTTTCTCAAGTGTTTCAAAACATGTTACGAGATGATATTATTTTGTGTGTTCGTGCGCACACACACGTGTGAATTTCAAATGACATGGTCAAAACAAGTTCATTAATTGCATCTAAGAATGCAAGTCTGATTACACACAGAAGACATTTTGACATGATAAAGTGCTAAAGTTATTCTGCATGGATTGAATTTTGTAAAAATATTTTTAGAACGATGTTGTTGAAGTGTTTTCTTTTTATTTTGGGAGGTACCATAAAAAAAAAACCCTTTAAACTCCAAAAATACTCTCTTACTTTTGCCAACCAGTTTTGTGTAATCTGCAGCTATTATTCCTTTCCTTATTGACCGGTCCAATGACCACACTTTAACTAATTTCGTTCCACTTGAACCTGGTATTGGTTCAGTCATGATGCTAAAATAAATGAACAAAAAAAAAAGAGATACCAATATACAGATATACAAGGCACAATATTATAGACGAACAAACATTCTGTTTGCATGTCAGTTCTGCAAAATTAAATTCAAGCAAGTGGTAAAATGCAAAGTTCAGAAAAAAGAAAGAAAGAAAGGTTTTATTTAACGACGCACTCAACACATTTTATTTACGGTTATATGGCGTTAGACATATGGTTAAGGACCACACAGATTTTGAGAGGAAACCCGCTGTCGCCACTTCATGGGCTACTCTTTCCGATTAGCAGCAAGGGATCTTTTATTTGCACTTCACACAGGCAGGATAGCACAAACCATGGCCTTTGTTGAACCAGTTATGTATCACTGGTCGGTGCAAGTGGGTTACACCTACCCATTGAGCCTGGCGGAGCACTCACTCAGGGTTTGGAGTCGGTATCTGGATTAAAAATCCCATGCCTCGACTGGGATCCGAACCCAGTACCTACCAGCCTGTTTACTGATGGCCTAACCACGACGCCACCGAGGCCGGTACAGTTCAGAAAAAAAAGCATACGACCACAAAAAAAAAAATCCCCCTTTAAGCAGTTTTGACAGTGACAACTGTTTTAGACTGGGTTTACACATGTGATTTGCAAAACACTGATGCTACTAACATGCGACCTGTCTAAAGTACTGGAACAAAATGCCTTGTATGGATTTGAGGCTAAAATATATTAATGAACCAGTTGTGGACTGCTGCTGACGGCTGTTAAATTTTCTGCTGTTTTATGCTAAAGAAATATATATGTAGACATAACATTTGACTGGATTTCATTTTATAAGTGTTCAAAATGGTTTAAAAATAAATACGAGCTAAAGTGGTAAAAGTAGTTGAAAAAACAGTAACACATTGTAAAATTACCATTTAAACATAATTGTAGTGTATAAATGTGTTTCCGTTTTTGTAATAAATGTCCCTCCATTACTGGTCATCATGACTAAATTTATATCATTTAAAAAAAAAAAAAAAAGATTATAAATTATTAATACATATGTACTTCCAAGCTATTACTTGATCATATCATAGATTGAAAAAATTAAAACATTTGCTTTTAAATAATTTTATTTAGAAAATTCAGGGGTTTTTTTGTTGATGGAGGGACATCACAAGTATATTTTAATTAGTTACTACTAATTACTTATAATATTTAAAAGTGAAATATTAGCTAAATAATTTTGGACTGTCTAGTACTTTTTAAAAAAAAGTTTATTTTTTATTTTTAACTAGACATAATTACATGTAAATAGCTTTCTGATCATACCACACATATTATTGAATTTACAAATAATTAATTTTCTCAAATGTGGCATTTTGTTTAATCTTGCCCTTAAGTATTATTGTTAATATAAAGTATACAGTAAAATAAATTTTAACTATCTACATAGTTTTTAACATGCAATAATATTTGTCTTTTTCCAACATTTTCTTCAGTGTTTGCTCGAATCTAGAGACAAACATAATGGTATGAAACATCTTCCCATCGAATTACCATTCTCAGGGCTGTACCCTCAGGGGGGCAAAGTGGGCAGTTCCCCCCCCCCCCCCCCCCGAGAATATCTTATTTTTTACTATAGAAAAATAGCATAGAAATGTCAAGGTTTATCTTTATAGTATGTTAAAAATTATTTATAAAAGTTATTGTGAATGCTAGTCCCTCATTGATAATTAAGGTGCAATGTATGGTGTTAAGAATTAAGTTATTAACATTAGTAAACCAATGTATATATCATGCATTATATCCATTGATACAATTTCATTTTTTCTGTTATATTTCAGAACCATTGAAAAGAATCAAAAAGTAGCTTTGAACTTCCAGTATCAGAAATGATAGGGATAGAAAATATAGTGTATTTAATGTAAAGTTCTGTGAATTTCCTAAAATAAAATTAATGTTTTAAATATATGGCTTTTGTTTTCAGTGATAACTACTAATATTATGGACTGACATATACTGTTTTATGCTTGTTTACAGACATGAGCCGCTTGTGGTCTGGTAATATGTTTGCAGTGTATCTAACATATGCTTCTATGATGATATCAAGTTGACATTGGGCTAATTAAGCTGATATCATATTGCCATAACTTCTTAAATAATATTTTGAAGCTGCATCTATAGTGACATTGGATTGACTTTGGGCTGACTGTGACCCGACGTCTAGCCGACATCAGATTACAATAACTTCCATATTCCAGCAACATCCACTTTTGTTGATGTTGACCACCCTTAGAGTGAAACCCTAAAACTCATGCTGTATTACCTATACCACCCTAAAAGTCTTAGCTATATTTGAAGATATTTTTTATAAAATATGCATATTTGTATATATTTGAAAATTTGTTTTATATAATATTCATATTTGCTGGTGATGAGCTGGAATTGACTCAACATTGTTTGATTTCTTCCAACAATGGGCCACTATAAAATGGATGAGCAAAAACGATTGGCAACCAATCCTGTTCACGACTTCCATCTTGGCAATCAACAGCGGACCGACAGCAGGCCAGTATTGGCAATCGACAGAATGCCGATGGTGGACCGTGGATGGGCCGACATCTATTTAATGTTGTTGAGTAACAATGGTCCACTTTTGTATGGGCTGATGTTGGCAACCAACAGCATGCCATCAATTGAGTCGATGGTGCGCTATTGATAGGCCGACATCAGTTTAATGTCGTTAACCGACAGTGGGCCGACATTGGCAACCGACAAAATGCCAACGGTTGAGCCGATGGTGGGCCGTCATCTTTTTAATATTGTTTGCCAACAATGTTCCACTTTTGTAAGGATGAGTGAAAAGGACTATGGGCTGATGTTGGCAACCGACAGCATGTCAGCGATTGAGTTGATGATTGGCCATCGATGGGCCAATATCGGTTTAATGTCGGCAACCGACCGACAGCGGACCGCTTCCATACGGACGAGCAAAAAAGACTGCGGGCCGACATCGGGCCAACGATTCAATCGACAATGGGCCATCGATGGCCCAATGTAAAAGGCCTGTTGGACTTCTTATTTTCTAAACGTCCGATTTATCATTCCTATGCCACAGATTACTCAGTGAAGTTTACACATCACGTGACCTCTCAAAATGCATTTTCCATGTTGTGAGAGATGATATCTAGGGTTGATATACTTTAGACCAAAACAACGAGTTCGGTCATCTTCTAGATCAAAAGAGTACACAACACAGTTCGTTATTATCCACAAGTAACATACAAACACTACCTAACGACCAGATAACCTGTTTTCAAGTGAAAATTATTCACGAGGTTCGTAGAGTACAATAATTATTTTCCCTCTCCAACTATTCCACGTGTTCTTCAACTTGACCCATTCTTCAGTAAATACAAGAGGAATTACAAAAATGATTAATGTCATTTAATTTGTTTAAAAAATCAAACATATATCTAATATTGCAAGGAAATATTAATAAATCTAAAACGTAAAAGAAGAAATCCTTTCGATCTTTGTGTGAACAAACTGACAGGCATTGTGCACGTGCTAAACGTGCAGTCTATGAATAAATTTAAAACGTAGAAGAAGAAGAAATCCTTTTCGATTCTCGTTTGAACACGCATGGTGCACGTGTTAAATAGGCAGTCTATGAATGAGGATTTACTGTTTAGCACATATTATTATTACTTACCAGCTGGTCTGTCTGAATAAATACAATGTTTATAATTAATAATATTAATAAATAAATAAATAAATAAATAATAAATAACAACAATAAAACCCAAGAAAAAACAAAACAAGAAAAAACAACCACAAAACAAAATTCTAGTATGTTTAATTAGCACATAGCAGGGCTGTAAGAACCGGGGGGTGGGCGGGGCATGTGCCCCCTACTTGTGATCCCTTTTTCTTTTCCCCATTGTTTTAAAAATATATATATTAATAAGCAGCTAGTGCCCACCGATCCGCCAATGCCCCCCCCCCCCCCCATAAGTAGTATTAGGGCCTGTATAGCCCCATGACCTACTTTCCGTGACCTTGATGACGTCACGTGACCTCGTCCTACTGGCCCTGACCTACTTAGACTGGCCTTGACCTTGATGACGTCACGTCCTACTGACCCAACCCTGACCTACTTAGACCGGCCCTGACCTACTTAGTCTAGTCCTGACCTATTTAGCCTGACCCCGACCCGTCGTACTTAGCAACGCCCGTGCTATCCTGTCTGTGGGATCCCTTGCTAATAATGGGAAACTGTAGCGGGTTTTCCTCTCTAAAACTGTCCAAAAGTATGTTTCACATCCAATAGGCAATGATTCATAAATTAAGGTGCTCTAGTGGTGTCGTTAACCTACCACATCTAACGACTCGGCCCGACGCCAGGTAG
The DNA here is from genome assembly GCF_016097555.1 of Gigantopelta aegis. Taxonomy (NCBI): domain Eukaryota; kingdom Metazoa; phylum Mollusca; class Gastropoda; order Neomphalida; family Peltospiridae; genus Gigantopelta; species Gigantopelta aegis. The sequence continues at coordinate 76,604,319 of NC_054707.1, read as the reverse complement.
TGTGTTTAATTTTAGCGCACTGAATGATGAATGGTTATCACTGCTTACATCCGGGAAGCGGTGGTATCTTGTGTTGGCAGTCTCTAAATAAAATACTCTTCGGAACTAGAAGTTACATTCTTAAAGACGTGAAATAAGAAATGATTTAAATGGTGTAAAATAGAATTCTCGTTCTACGCTATCTGATAGCGCATTCACAAGATTATTATTAACTAACCTATTTCGTCACTTTATTCCGCGCTTCGCCGCTCACACATATAACGGTTTAAATGACAGGTTTTGTTAACATGCGTTTAGTAGTCAAGTGCGAACGACTTCGCGTCCAGCGCTGAGGGTACGTCGTTCGTATCTAATGTGGGGAAATTCTAAAACTGTCCAAAAGTATGTTTCACATCCAATAGTCAATGATTCATAAATCGAGGTGCTCTAGTGGTGTCGTTAACCTACCACTTCTAAGGACTCGGCCCGACGCGAGGTAGTGTGTTTAATTTTAGCGCACTGAATGATGAATGGTTATCACTGTTTGCATCCGGGAAGCGGTGGTATCCTACTTTATTGTTGGTGGCAATACTGAACTAGAAGTTACATTCTTAAAGACGTGAAATAAGAAATGATTTAAATGGTGTAAAATAGAATTCTCGTTCTACGCTATCTGATAGCGCATTCACAAGATTATTATGAACTGACCTATTTTGTCACTTCATTCCGCGCTTCGCCGCTCGCACATTTAACGGTTTAAATGACAAATTTTGTTGATGTCTCGGTAGCTCAGTCGTTAGCGTAGTCGACTTTAGCGTGAAAGGTACGTCGTTCGTATCTCATGTGGGGAAATTATGTTTTTCTATTATTTTTAAAACAAAATAATAATTTATAGTTTGTTTTTATTTTACTTATTTACTTACTTATTTATTTGTTTATTTATTTATTATGTTACGATTTTTTTCAAGCATCCTCTAATAACCCTGTGGGGACGGGACGTAGCTCAGTGTTCCCTTGATGTGGGTCAGTCTGGTATATATCCAGCCAATGCTCCACAACTGGACAACGGTATGTACTATCCTGTCTGTGGGATGGTGTAGGATCCCTTGCTGCTAATAAAAAAAAAGAGTAGCCCATGCAGTGGCGACAGCGGGTTTTCTCAATCAATATCTGTGTGGTCCTTAACCATATGTCCGTATAACCGTAAATACAATGTGTTGAGTGCGTCGTTAAATAAAACATTTCTTTCTTTCTTGTATAACCATAAATAAAATATATTGAGTAAATAAAACATTTCCTTCCTCGTAAAATAAAGATTAATTGAACACAAATATTTTATTTTGTTTTAGCCATAGGAAAAGAAAGACATATTTGTCTCGAAGAAAGGAATGTTTGTTAAGAAGAAAGGCATATGTGTTAAGGAGAAGAAAGAAATATTTGTTAAGGAGAAGAAAGGAATATTTGTTAAGGAGAAGAAAGGAATGTGTGTGTGTGTGTGTGTGTGTGTGTGTGTGTGTGTGAGAAAGATCCCCAGCCCATTGCTTTGAAGAAAGAACGCGTGACTGCAACTGAACGCTCCGACCTAAACTATGATCTTTTAGCTGCATTTTAAGCACAAGTATTTCCCTAGAGTACAAGCCTTTTTACAGGGCTTTTTAATTACCAAATGAGTAAATACAGTGGTCGATCTAGGATCGATCCCCGTCGGTGGCCCATTAAGCTATAGCCAACTAGTGTATTATGTCTGGTATATCAAAGATCGTGGTATGTTCTGTCTTGTACACACAGCTCTTGCTACTATAAAGTAGCGGTAGTAATATCCAATCACAAATCTAGTCATAGAGTAAAAAACACAAAAAACAAACGCAATGTTTTGGTTTTTCATTTATTTCTAAATTACAAATCACTGACACATATATAAAATGGACACACACTGGGTTACATCGAGAGGCCTTAAGGGCGACATGTGAATAATATGAGTGTTCATTTCTCTTCATCATCGTCGTCCTCCTCATCGTCGGTATCGTCGTCGTCTTGTTCATCCAAATATTCGCCGATCCATGAACGATACTGATTTAATTTAGAACGAATCTGTGGTCTCACATCTTTGTCTGGATTCACAAACTGTAAAAATTTTCTGGTGTTGGGACCTTTGTCAAAGTAATGCATATAGGTCAGAAAGCGAGAGTACGTGTCTTTAAATAACTTCCATTGCAATGTCTTCATGTTTCTTTCAATGGCATCCTTTCTTCTCCTTAACAAATATTCCTTTCTTCTCCTTAACAAATATTCCTTTCTTCTCCTTAACACATATGCCTTTCTTCTTAACAAACATTCCTTTCTTCGAGACAAATATGTCTTTCTTTTCCTATGGCTAAAACAAAATAAAATATTTGTGTTCAATTAATCTTTATTTTACGAGGAAGGAAATGTTTTATTTACTCAATATATTTTATTTATGGTTATACAAGAAAGAAAGAAATGTTTTATTTAACGACGCACTCATGGTCAACACATTGTATTTACGGTTATACGGACATATGGTTAAGGACCACACAGATATTGATTGAGAAAACCCGCTGTCGCCACTGCATGGGCTACTCTTTTTTTTTTTTATTAGCAGCAAGGGATCCTACACCATCCCACAGACAGGATAGTACATACCGTTGTCCAGTTGTGGAGCATTGGCTGGATATATACCAGACTGACCCACATCAAGGGAACACTGAGCTACGTCCCGTCCCCACAGGGTTATTAGAGGATGCTTGAAAAAAATCGTAACATAATAAATAAATAAACAAATAAATAAGTAAGTAAATAAGTAAAATAAAAACAAACTATAAATTATTATTTTGTTTTAAAAATAATAGAAAAACATAATTTCCCCACATGAGATACGAACGACGTACCTTTCACGCTAAAGTCGACTACGCTAACGACTGAGCTACCGAGACATCAACAAAATTTGTCATTTAAACCGTTATATGTGCGAGCGGCGAAGCGCGGAATGAAGTGACAAAATAGGTCAGTTCATAATAATCTTGTGAATGCGCTATCAGATAGCGTAGAACGAGAATTCTATTTTACACCATTTAAATCATTTCTTATTTCACGTCTTTAAGAATGTAACTTCTAGTTCAGTATTGCCACCAACAATAAAGTAGGATACCACCGCTTCCCGGATGCAAACAGTGATAACCATTCATCATTCAGTGCGCTAAAATTAAACACACTACCTCGCGTCGGGCCGAGTCCTTAGAAGTGGTAGGTTAACGACACCACTAGAGCACCTCGATTTATGAATCATTGACTATTGGATGTGAAACATACTTTTGGACAGTTTTAGAATTTCCCCACATTAGATACGAACGACGTACCCTCAGCGCTGGACGCGAAGTCGTTCGCACTTGACTACTAAACGCATGTTAACAAAACCTTTCATTTAAACCGTTATATGTGTGAGCGGCGAAGCGCGGAATAAAGTGACGAAATAGGTTAGTTAATAATAATCTTGTGAATGCGCTATCAGATAGCGTAGAACGAGAATTCTATTTTACACCATTTAAATCATTTCTTATTTCACGTCTTTAAGAATGTAACTTCTAGTTCCGAAGAGTATTTTATTTAGAGACTGCCAACACAAGATACCACCGCTTCCCGGATGTAAGCAGTGATAACCATTCATCATTCAGTGCGCTAAAATTAAACACACTACCTGGCGTCGGGCCGAGTCGTTAGATGTGGTAGGTTAACGACACCACTAGAGCACCTTGATTTATGAATCATTGCCTATTGGATGTGAAACATACTTTTGGACAGTTTTAGAGAGGAAAACCCGCTACAGTTTCCCATTATTAGCAAGGGATCCCACAGACAGGATAGCACGGGCGTTGCTAAGTACGACGGGTCGGGGTCAGGCTAAATAGGTCAGGACTAGACTAAGTAGGTCAGGGGCCGGTCTAAGTAGGTCAGGGCCGGGTCAGTAGGACGTTGCACACGGCACAGTAGTCCGTGACGTCATCAAGGTCAAGGCCAGTCTAAGTAGGTCAGGGCCAGTAGGACGAGGTCACGTGACGTCATCAAGGTCACGGAAAGTAGGTCAAGGTCACGGAAAGTAGGTCATGAGGCTATACAGGCCCTAATACTACTCCCATACACTCACACTCCCAAAGTCGTTCCTACGAGCCTGCATAGTCATGATCATGAAGTTTGCTAAGGGGGAGTAAATCATTTACAAATAGTAGGCTATTACCATCAGCAAGCGGAAAGGTCGCTGAAATACTGTTGCAAACAATATACGGTAATATATTTATATATTATATGTTAAAATGAAATTAAAACATACCTAAAATGAAAATAGCTATATCACACATAAATTAAACATCATTATGGCCGCCATACACACACACGCACAATAACATGCGCGCGCAGACACACGTACATGCATACTACATACAAAAAAGAAGGGAACTATAGTTTACTATACCACAGGAATAACCTGGCTTGGAAGTCTGAAGCATTTGAGTTTGTATTTGCACATGCAAGCGAAATATACAAAATGAGGTTCACTGTATGACAGCGCTACCAAGATAAACTAAATTTCATAGATGCCATTGCATTAATAGTAGTCATAGGAATTGGTTGCATTTTCATGTTTGACAATTGGTTTATTGGACCAACCAATCGGCGATTATAATCGATTTACATTTAATTTATGATTTTTACTCGAGGTAAAACTTTATGAATATTACAGATTCCATTCCAGTCACTCAACAATTTATAGAGCATACCTTCTTTGCATAATTATTTATAATCAATTATATAAATTGTAATCTATTAGTAGGAATTTTTATTTTACAAACCAATTTTCAATTATTCAAGTTAATCGAACCACCACTAATTAATAGCACCTGTATTTAAAAACTGATACTAACCTTTCACCACCACAGTCGGCTCGCATGTGAATGTACACACACCTGTAATACCTAATCAAACCGACATGCAGCATGTCGACTTCCCCATTAAGATTATGGATGACGCCATACCTTTAGTCATTAAGTCGCCATATTTCTCGTGAATCCGACATTAACGAATTCGATTTGTTTGGACAACGGATTATGACGTGTTTTGAAACAAGACTTTTAAGAAATTTAAAGTCGTCATGACGCTATGAAAGCCAGAATCACGGGAGTAAAGATGTCGTCAATACGCAAAATACCGCAACAAGTCGTATGTTAAAAGTCGTAAAGTTGACATAATATGTCATCAACTGGGGTACCATTTACGCTTCCATACATGGCTGATATGAAAAAGAAGACAATGGACCCAAAGATGATGCTGAACCCAGAGAAATCAATAAAGATGGAACCAACCATACACAGACAGAAGCGGCCACTAGGAATACCACAACGAAAGAAAAAATAATTTAAATGGAAATCATTGTAAAGTGGAATAGAGGTCTGCTCCTTAACCCTTATCTCCACTGGTTTGAAACGGGAGCAAATAAATTATTTGAAAAATGTATTAGTTGTTATGTTGATGTTGTGTTGTAGTAAAAATAGAACACAGCGCCATACCCCCCTGCGTGTGCTGTAACCTCACCGTGGTGCAGGGGTGTAACATTCTCTTTGAGAATGGCCAATACAGCACAAATTGAAGTTTGGAGTAAAATTCGGTGTCCGTAAAATTCTGTGATATTTGTATTTGTATTTTTGCACAGTTCTTTACACTGTTTTTGTTTAAACCTTGAATTTTTATATTGATGTTGGTCATCACTTTATTTATTTGCATTACCATAGTTTGACACCCAATAGCCGATGTATTTTTCGTGCTGGGGTGTCGTTAAACATTCATTCATTCATTCATTCATTCAGTGCCATACCTCCCAACCGTCCATCGGTTCGAGCGGGACTTGTGTGGGCTAACGAAATTTTGGGTTGTTTTTCATTTATTTCTAATTAAAATCTCTGGTCTCTCTAGAGACAACTACACATGCAATGGACACACACACATTGGGTTACATCGAGAGGCCTTAAGGGCAAAAACTATAATGTACAATGATTAAAATAAGTTAAGGCAAACTGATACATGATAGCTTCGTTGACTATAATATCTGAACACAAATAATTTTGAATGTCTCTGAGCGAGGATCCCGTCGATTTCATAGCAATGTAAAACAAAGCAAAAAGTCCACACGAGTTGCTGTTGGTGTCTTGAAGGCTCGGAATTGTCTCTGGTAATATTCTGGCGTCTTTCCAAAACTAAGAATTCTCCATGGTTAGCACTGTCTAACCATAAGGCCACCCAATGTTGTCCTTTCATTGTCGAGGGTTCTGTGTTCACAATGAATCCTCGTGGAAAACGAGTCAGTCGATGTTGTTGAAGTTCATCTGCAGCATAGACTCTGATGTGTCTCGTGACAGGATCGGCGTTCAGAACACATTCCAACTGTAAAGTGTTCATGGTTCCGCGTACAAGATGTTCCTGGCTTCGTCAATTTGAAGCAGAAGGTTGTCTTCCAAGTAGATCAAACAGTTGACCGTTTCTGGTAAGGCTTTTTTAAACTAAGTCCAGTCGAAGATTACCCCTTTTTATAAGATCCAGGTATCCGTCCTTCAAGTGGTAAGGTTCCAAGATGAATTGATACATGCATATCCACTTCTAAAATCCTCTCTAGACACGTCAAGTCCTATGGATTCTCTTCCTTCGAACAGACTGTTGTAGGCCGAGATGTACTGATTGTTTTTCACGTGCAGAGGTTGAGCCAGTAAGGATTCACCATTCACGTACACGGCAATCGTGTCCAGATCGTACATGGCAAAATTCAATGGATTTTTGGTGTAACTGCCATTCACTGCTTCGGTAGAGACCAGTGCCACCACGACTTTGTTCGGACATTTATTTTGAAACAGGTGATCCCAGGTGAAACACAGTTGTCCCTTGGGTATGGAGGCCACTTTGATGTCGCTCCTCGTGAAAAGATACTTGGATTCAGTGTCCTGCAACGCCTTGGCGTGGGCCGTGATGATGGCCGTATGGGGTCGCACTTTGCAGACTCTGAGGTATACGTCTTCGATATTGACTTTGTAATTAGGATTATCTGATGAGATAACGTTTGATGTCTAAAAGGTCTTCGTACAGAGGTCGTTCCCTATCCACGGTGTGACTGGTTTCACATAAAGCACCTCTGTTAGCAAGTCCCGAATTGATGCTTGTGACAGGATCTGAACTGTATATCATCAGACGTGTCTTGTAGTACAGTTGGGATTGCAGAGACGATTCCTTGGCTGTGGACGTGCCATTCAACAACACTCAGGTAGCTCCTGTATGGATACAGATTGGTAGAGGTGGTGATGAGTTTTCCATTGAGTGTCGGATCCACTTGAGACCACAAACTCTGGAGCCATAGATTGACGGGTCCCACTTTTTGATCTTTTGTCAAGATGCTGCCATCGGCTTTGGTGATTTTAGTTCTGACATGTAGTTTGGTACATTTCAGGTCGATGTAATCGACACCTTGACCATAAACGTTAAACTCCACAGGACTGTTTTCTGTAGTGATCTGGGACATGGGTCTCGTGTCCTCATAATATATTTTTTCCACAGAAGTGAACGTACGTAGAAGTTCAAAGATAGAGAATTCTTCGGCATGGGCCTCTACTTCAGCTTTATTCATATAGGAAGCCATCTTACTTATTTTTACTAAAGCGATCCGTCTTCTGCTTTTTCTGATTGCTTCTGCTCGTTGTGTCTCCTTTGCGCTTTCTTGACGAACTGACTGGTTGCTCTGTTGCTTTCCCTTTTATACTTTTCAGAAGACGTTTCTGTTCGGCCTTAGCTTGTTCCACCACTTGCTGCGTTGGGGAGACCATGACAACATTGGGTGCCGAGGGTTTGTTCTGTTCCTCTTTTTCTTTTTTCCACGTGGGATCGTAGAGTTCTAGGCATCGATCCACACTGTACATGATCTGACTCTTTCCACCACGTTGAATTTCGAAGTGAGGTTGAAGTTTGCCGTGTGCCTGCAGTTTGTAGAAAAGGGTCCATTTGTCTACGTCGGGAACATACAGCTTGTACTGGTCTGACATGTTGCTCCTCTGAATGTTCGATCTCAAATGATGATGGTTTTTGACAGACATCCTATTTATAGAGATCCTGCATATCTCCAGCGGTCCGTGACCACTGACCATACGGTTTTTGCTTTCATCTGATCCAGGTAACTGTCATCCAAAATGAAGGCTAACAAAGGGGTGTTTTATTTCAATATACGTTTTCTAGTTCTATTCATCACGGCAGGTGATACGAGCATTTTCATCATGTTCAGGTATTCATTGTTAGACTGTAAAAATCGACGTTTCTGTCCTGCTCTGACGTGAATACGTCCGTCCAGCAACCCTTGAACGATCTCCACCAACGCCAACATTTGTTCTGCATTCATATCATTCAGTAAACTCAAAGTCATGGTAATCGTGAATAGTCGTCATCATTTTTAGATAATTGTAATGTTTTAGAATATATTCAGCCATGTTTCAAAACCAAAAGGGCTGCGGTTTTACGTGCAGTGTTGCCGTCACTAGTCCTGTGATAAATGAGGCTGGATTGTCATCTGCGTCCTGTATATAGATGTCCACGATCTGCACATCTTCCAGTCTCAGGGGTACGTAATGATAGTTTGGAAACACAAAAGATCTTTCCTTTTTATTCTCAATCAAACAGATGCGTCTCACCAAGGGCTCCTTTCTTTCTCCAACGTGTGAGCTGTAGCAGATGTTGGAACACACGTAAATGTCATGGCTGTCTGATTTTCTCGAAACTTCCCAGTTCTGAATGGTGATTTCAGTGGCTGCTACCACCCACTATTTTCCGAGATGTAGTCTGTCATATAGATTGACTCTAAAAGACCAGTTTGTGTTGTCGGGAAAGTAAGACATGCTGTCTGTACTTCGAATGGTAATGTACTTATTCATGGAGCTTATTTGTTTTGATCTTGGGATTTGGCAGCAAATAACCCAAGCTACTGCTGAGTAGTGCTGTCCACAAGTTAGAATTACCTCGATCGAGAGATAAGTTGATGCTACACGTAATGTAGACAATATGTAGACTCATGTTTAATTGTTTTATAGTCAGGCGAGTAGTTTTATATATGAAATGGTAATATTTCGTAAGGTAGAGTATCATGCAGTGTTTGTAATTCTTCGTCATGTGACTGCAAAGTGCCCGAGTACTCGCAAGTTCCAATAGTTTTGTATTATTTTAGTCTCTGTATGTTTAAGACAATATTATAATCATTTAAGTAGTATAGTGTTAGGTTTCATTCGTGTAATCAAGTTTGGATGAAAATCCTTGAACTGTTACGGTTCAATATTGGTGATTACCCATAATCCCATTTCCCACACGGCTGCACCCATATTAATTAAACACGTTTGACAAATGTATTTAGTATTGATTGTAATGAATATGTTTAGAAGTGACGAGTTTATATTTTATGATTTTCTACATAAAATACTGTAGTAAAAGTATACTGTAAAACAAAAGTTATATATCCCCTAGATAATTAGCAAAAGTTATTTTCGTACAGGTTTCTTGATTAATAGTAACATTGTATGGTTGTGATACAGTTATAGTTTATAGTTATAGAGATTATGTTCTCAAAATAAACCGATCTCAATGTGGAACTGTTTATAACTTTTGTTTTCTCCCACAGCCATGACGGCAGTAACTGGGCAGTAACATATGGGTGTACCTCAAGGTAACATTCCTGCCAGTAACTTTATTTTTTGTGAAAATTAATAGCATCACTCAGGTTAAAGGGCCATTCCTGAGTTTGCTGCAATTTTTAAGATGTATCGCCTAACACAGATTTTTTAACGATTGTAATTACATATGAAATATATTTTTCTACATAAAATATTAGTGGCTGTATATTAAATGTCTTTCTGATCGTTCTAGTATTTGTACTAGGTTAAATTAAATTTTATTTCCTAAAATATCTTCTTCTTTTTTCGTACGTACGAAATTATTTGAAGATAAAATTCAGTTTGGGCTTCTTATAAATATTAAGACGACCAGAAATACATTTAATACACATACACTGATATTCTAAGCAGGAAAATATATTAGTAGTATATTTTTTACGTACCGCGGACAACAATGGGAATACAATGGAAACGCCTCCAGTTCAATGGATATGCACCTCCGGAACAATGGGTCCATGCCTCCGGAACAATGGTGATCTCACCTATTGTTCGCCTCTAGTACAATGGAGACGTCTCCTATTGTTCGTCTTTAGGACACTGGATACGTCACTGATTGTTGACATTAGTACAATAGAAATGCACCTATTGTGTTGAGAGGATGATTGGCATTTTTTTTTTTTTTTTTTTGGCTGGAAGGTGAACTTTTGGCGGGAAACAACGTCTTCTATTGAAAGATGTTTTTAACAGATATTTTAAACACCGTTGTGACGTATGCGATGGGGTCACTTCAAAAGTGCGTTTTGACGCCATTGAAATGGGGTTTTTCACTGGTTGTATTTATAAACGTGTTGCAACACGTCTTTTGTTTATCAAAACCGGTTGAAACCGGTTCCAGTTATTTTATCCAATCATAATTATCCATTGTAACGAACGCGTTTGAATGTGTCCAATCATAATAATCCTTTGTAACGAACACGTTTGAATTTTATCTTATAAGTTAAAGAAAAGTATCGTTATTTATTATTTACAATGATTGCGTTCAAAGATGAGCACTAACGATAAGTAAGAGACATGCTATCTATTTCAGTTGGAAATACATGTTACGATCGGAATGTAGTGTGGGACTTAACAAGTCAATCGACGAAGAACACTCGTCATTGTCCGTGAACATTCGTCATTGTTCGGTGTTGTGAACATTCGTTGTACTTCGGTATGATTCGTATCGTGTTAAGTGCGCGCATGTCTCGTGGTTATCGTGTTTCCTGTATCGTGTGGAACAGCTGGTCACTTGTTAAATGTTTGGCTGTAAAGTAAAGTTGTGTTAATGTTGTTCGTTGTTCGAGTTCTTCTGACCTAATAGAGATGGTGGCTCACATTTGGTGGTAGCGGTTAAAGTGGTAAAAGTTTCAAGAACGGCAGTACGTTTATTACAGAACTGTTTCTGCCTGAGTGGGAAAAAATTTATCTTGGAAAGTTGTTTGTCAACAGTGACCTTGAATGTCAGCAGGTATTTCTTCCAAGTCAGTCGGGCCGCTGGGTGCGTGTGTCGTACTCGCTATCGTGTGTCGATATTGGTTGACTATAACATTCGTATTGGCGTTAAATATGGGTGAGGAAGGTAATGTTGCAGACACTCAAAGTAAGCAGTTTTCTCAATTCAAAATGCCTATGTTTGATCTGAAAAAAAGTGACATTTTCGCAGTACATTAATGACATTTATGAAGTTAAAGCATGGGGGTTTGGTTGGAATGATGAAACAAAACTAAGAAGCTTAGCTCTTATTCTCCCCACAGGTTGGTGTACACGGGTATTCCGTGATTTACATATTGAACACAAAGAAACTTAAACTTCTTTGAGAGATCATCTTATTAAAGAGTTTGACAGGTCCGCAGAAAAAAAGCAAAATGCAGCAGGAGATTTTCACAAAATGTCTCAGTATTTTAATGAAACTGTTGATGAATTTGCCCATAGACTAAGAAATAAAGTTGACGAAGCTTATCCTTCTTTTGCTAAAGGTAATAAAGAAGAACTTTGTGCCCAAAGGTTTTTTGAAGGGGTTCGTGGAGAAAAACTTAAAGAACAATTGAATATTATTATGTGATGTTCTGAGTCGTGCGTCATTATATGATGAATCTGAATTACCTGTGTTAGCAGTTACAAGAAGTCAAGCAGAACGTCTAGATCTAATAAAACGTTGTCATGTAGTGGCTCATTTTGGTGCTGAGAGAACATTAGAGTTAGCTAAAGAAATTGATCAGTCAATAACCTTAAGAGAAGTTCAAATATACATAGCTATATGTAAACAATGTCTAGAAGGTGCACATGTTATTCCAACATGTACTTTAAGTATGACAAGAACTGCTATTAAACCATGGCAGATTGTGCACTGTGATTTCGTGGGACCGATTCCAAGGACAATTGGAGGTTATGAATACATTTTTACATTTAAAGACGATTTAACAAGATTTGTGTTTGCGATTCCAGTTAGTTCACAAACAACTGCATCTGCAAAGAAAGTTTTGAATCATATTTTCTCTATTTTTGGTCCTCCTGAATACCTGCATATGGATAATGGTTCAGTGTTCACATCTTATGAATTCAAGAGTTTTCTTAAGGAGTGGAATGTTGAATGCAGTTGTACACCTATTTATAGACCACAAGCTAATCCTGTGGAACGTGCTCATAGAACTTTAAAAACTTCATTGCTAAAAACTGCTGAAACGGAAAAACAGTGGGATGTTGTGCTTCCTAAAATTGTAGCAGCCCATAATGCGGTGACAAATAGAACAACAGGTATTCCTCCATATTATGCTATGTTTGGAAGATCGAGTCCAGTTTTCCAAATGATTTCTGGCCAGGATAGTAACTTTCTTGAAGGGGAGGAGGAACAGGGTTTAAGAGAAATCTGGAACTGTTGTCGAGAGAAACAATTAACCATGGAAAAATCAAGTAAAGGTGTTAAGCGTGATTTCACTGTTGGTCAGTGTGTTGCTGTTAAAATACTGACTGGTCCGAAGTTTAAGAAACAACACTTTAGAACTGGTTTCACTGTATCAAAAGTGTATGGTGATTTTCTGTGTGTAACTAATATGGAACAACATCATCGTGAGTCTGTGATTGTCAGCAAAGACTTGGTCATCCCTGATACAACATCTTAGGGGGAAGGAATGTGGGACGTAACAAGTCAATCGACGAAGAACACTCGTCATTGTCCGTGAACATTCGTCATTGTTTGGTGTTGGGAACATTCGTTGTACTTCGTTAACTTGTTAAATGTTTGTCTGTAAAGTAAAGTTGTGTTAATGTTGTTCGTTGTTCGTGTTCTTCTGACCTAATAGAGATGGTGGCTCACAGTAGTCTTGATGAAACTATAGTGAAAAAATCGAATCTCTGGTTTAAGAAACGTAATGAATGTGTGATGGATGCCAAGCGTTCCTTCTGCGATTTAACAACCAGCACCAAGCTAATAATAATCAGGAAAATACGTCCAACTCGTTTCCTGGTGGATGCAGTTGACAACAGGCAATCCTTGGAAAATTTGTTAACCCTGAGTTACGCGTTTGAAGTATGTAAACTGATTCAACGTCTGTGTAAAGAAATGTGTATGGGATGCATGTTCGACGAGGAGAGAACTCACACCTGTAAAACACTGTCCCACGAGGATATGCTCGAACGCTACTACACGACTGCGTAGGTTGAACTAAACGAAGATGATGTCATTGGCAGGTGGAAACATCTCTTGTGTGCAGATCCCGTTTTATTAAACACTCCTGGATTTGTTTTGTGTCAGTATCAATGTAAAGACTATTTGGATATTAACGTTAAAACTGTAGAGTGGATGGACACTTTAAAACACCAAGTACTTAAAATTCTGCGTTTGGAAGATCGACTTGTAAACTGAATATATGTGCGTGTAAAAATTAAGGTTATAAACTACACTAGTTCAGTTATAAATTAACGTTAAATATACTACGCTACTTCAGTTCAGTCATGGTACCCAAAGCAAAAACAAAGGGTTTAACGAAACTGAAAAGAATGTACTTGAAAAGTATTATAGTAAAGCCAGAGATGCTGGGGCGTTCTACGGTCCGAAGAAGTTTCACAGCGCTTTGAAAAGACGTGGTTTGCAAACATACAAATTAGGAAGAGTAACACAATGGTTGAATGACAAAGATGCGTACAGTTTGCACAAACCAGTGAACTGTTCATTCAGGCGTCTCCGTGTTCGAGTTAACAAAAAGGATGAGATATTTGATATGGATTTGATGGACGTTAGTCGACATTCAAAAGTTAACAATGGAATTAGGTACCTGCTTATGGCTATTGACATTCTGTCAAGATATGCGTGGGCCATACTACTAGTTAACAAAAGACAGGAAACGGTATTAGAAGGATTCAAAACTATTTTAAAAGATGGTCGAATTCCGAAGAAAGTTCGGGTTGACAAAGGTACAGAGTTCGCTGGAGTATTCAAGCAGTTTCTTTCAAAAGAAAACATTAAACTGGTTGTCACGCAGAATGAAGATATCAAAAGTAATTTCATGGAAAGAATTATTAGGACGCTTCGGGGGATTCTTGCTAGGTATACGACTTATAACAATACCCCAAAATACATAGATGATTTAGCAGATTTAGTACACAATTATAACAATACAGTACACTCGTCCCTGGGACTTTGGGCACCGGCTGATGTAAATAAAGCAAACGAAATTAAAGTTTGGAGTCATATGTATGTTGAACCCATGGTTAAGAAACTTAAAGTAAAGAAACCATTAGCGAAATTTGTATTTAAAGTGGGTGATTTAACAAGAATCAGCTATTTGCGTAAATCATTCACTAAGGAGCAGGACTTGATTATTTAAGTTTATTAAATAACGGTAATTTACGGTTAGAAGTGCAGTTTAAATCTGCATTGACAAAGACTGTCAGTTGCATAGCGTATAGTGAATTCCCCAGCTTGATTGAAATTGATCAGACCTGGAACGTGTTTGTCAAATAGATCATGAATGCCAAAAAGATTCAGTGTTCGATAGACTGCGACCCAGATTTTCGTTCACGTATTGTAGGTGTTTACTCGAGCGATACACTACCATGCTTGAATGGGGGAGGTCCTTGGGGTGTATTGTCAACACAGACCCATCTTACCTGCCTGGTACACACTGGGTTGCGTTTTATTTTGACAAGAATAAAGCAGAGTTTTTTGACAGTGTTGGTAAACCACCCGAATACTACAATATAAAATTTGTTTCATTTCTTAAAAACTGTTGTACATCATACATTTACAATGCTAAATCTATTCAAGGTTTAAAATCTAAAACGTGTGGGGGTTTTTGTTTGTATTATCTGTTACAAAAATGTAAAACTGAACTGATCATGAACGATATAGTGAATCTGTTCAATGAAGATACATTACAGAATGCTGTATTTGTGTCTAACTTTATATGTCATTATTTTAGATATTGTACTCCATCTTGTATTCCCTGCACATAAATTTAAATATTGTACACAATCATTCATTTATTACATGTAAATACTAGTACGTATTTTGTCATTCATACATCTTTGGTTTTTAATAAATTATATGACAAAACGATGGTTTGTTATATTTTTATCACTAACATGCGTTAGTTTAGTAGATAGTAGTTTAATTATACACATTATTGAAATCTAAAATGCGCATGCGTCACAGTTGATTTCCGTTACTACGACGCAATTTGAGAAAGAAAAAAAAAGAGAAAAGATGTTCAGTGTTGTTATAATTGCTAGCTGCGTTTTGGTAAATGCATCAACACCATTTATTAATGCATGTAACGGTAGGGCTGTACTTGTCTGCAGCGGAGGCAGGCAACTGTCTCACGTTGCAGGCAATCCGTTATCCCACATTAGGGTAATAAAGATCGAATATGGCACCGTACGGATCAGTGCATCCCTTTTCCCACTGTTACAAGTGATTACAGGTGGTACTGCCACCTGTAAATCAGTTATTTTTGATGCACCAAGAATGATCACAGTTAATGGTGAAATATGGAGATTGTAAGTATAAATGGTTTAATGTTATTAACATTAATTTAACATGAACAGGTTAAATTTGACAGCATAGCGTAAGTGTGACATGTTATAGTAGCATTCAAATAAATATAAATATAACTGTAATTACAGAAGAATCGAGATAATATATTGAAGCAGCCCCTGGCCAGCTTTAGCTCTTGCTGTGTATTCGATGTAGTTTAACGTGTTGATTTATCACGTTTAAACACTTTTATTCTAATTATGAACTATTAAGGATGTTTCCTTGGAATATAAGGAACGACGGAACGTATAAAAGTATTAAAACGTGAGTACTGTTCTCTATATAATAAAATAATAGAAGTTATAGTGTTTATACTTAAATATCTACCCACAATCTTTTCGTATTACTACTAAATTATCTTTGGCATTCTTTACACTTGTAAAGGCATGTAAAATGTAAGCCGATTTAAAGTGTTGTTAACTATACATTTTTGGTTTTGTTTATATGTTATTTGACATTGGCGATATAAAGAATAAACTATTATTGTCTTTATCAACTTAAAGAGAACAGCATCTCCACATTAAATAGTAGACTATAAAATAAGAAATATGAAACAATTCTATAATTAAAATTAAAGATGGGTTTTAATTGTGAATTTTAACTATTTTCGGGTTTTGCATTTTGACGTTGCCTGCCGATTGTGTAATAGGAGGAACTCGGAAAATAATGACGTAATGTTAGCCGACGTCATGTAACATGACGTCATTTACCCTGTTTGGGGGTATATAAGACGAAACGTAACACTGTAACGGGGGCTTGAGGTTTTTACCCAGCTCCGAAGACTGGAACCAACAACAGCAGAATGGAGACCAGAATGCAAGGGACGCAGTGCTAACGCAAGGGACGCAGAATAACGCAGTGTTAACGCAAGGGACGCAGCACAACGCAAGGGAAGAAGTGTTAACGCGAGGGACGCATCGTAACACAAGGGACGCAGTGTTAACGCAAGGGACGCAGTGTTAACGCACGGAACGCAGTTTTAACGCAAGAAACGCAGCACAACGCAGTGTTAACGCAAGAAACGTAGCACAACGCAGTGTTAACGCAAGGAACGCTGCACAACGCAAGGGACGCAGTGTAACGCAAGGGACGCGGCTTAACGCAAGGGACGCAGAACAACTCAGTGTTAACGCAAGGGACGCAGAACAACTCAGTGTTAACGCAAGGGATGCAGCAATAACGCAGTGTTAACGCATGGGACGCAGCATTGAACGCTTTGTTAACGCATGGGACGCAGAATAACGCAGCGTAAGACGCATAGCATAGTAGATGTTCAGCGTGTATATGTGATATTGTTTTGAAATATGTTAGCATCTGGAAACCCCTTACTTTCTTGTACTTTGTAATGTCTCAGTGTCAGTCATCAGCAGCAACGACTACCTCATCGCCATTGGTATTCTAGGATTATGAACTTAATGTATTCTATAATCGTGCTAGTGTATTCCAGAATTGTGGAATTAGTGCATTCTAGGATTGTGAACTTAAGTGTATTCTAGTGTTTTGGATGAGAGATTACAGGTTGAGGTTTCCCTGAATTCTCACGACAGCTCGTGGTGAGCTGTGACGGAGGAGCGGGACAGGAACTGGAGGTAGATGCAGGTGTAAGGCGCGGCGACAC